>NW_024727288.1:0-11883 GCF_018991925.1 Homarus americanus
ATGAGAAACTGGTTGAGGTGTATTGTGGTAAACATCCTTAAGAGCAGCTCTGTGTGTTCTTACGACCTCAAAGTAACACAAAAGGTAGCCAATATCTACCCATGATCAGTCACTTTATGTAGATGTCAATTGTGTCATTTTTCTAGACTTAGTGCCCCCTGGAGGAGAAAGTAAATACAATGTTGATATATTTTGGTCACAACACACACTAGTAGATTATTTTTCCTTTTTAACTAAATAATTAACACTATGAAGCTAACTAATTATATAACTCAAAGATGGTAACCAATATGGCGTCGATATTGTTCACATACTCTATGATAAATAGATGTATTGTCTGTTTAATTTTAGGGAAGAATTTAATTTATAAACTTTTGAGAATCTGGATACAGGAGTTTTGTCTTTGTGTGTGTGTGTGTGGTGATGATGACACATACTTTCCTCTGCAGTGAAAAAAATATCTTGACATTGCAAAGTTTAACTGTAAGCCGAAGGAACGTTTGTATTGTGACTTATTACGTGAAATTGTAGCTTGAAATTCTTTGTGAAAAAATATTTCCCTATAAAGTTTGGCAGTAAACGAAGTATTACATCAAGGTGTAACTTGTAGTTCCTTGTGGAGTAATTACCTATGTGGACGATACAGCTACTCGAGGGTGTAAGACCTAGAGTAGAAAGTCTTAAGACCTTACCTGAGGTTGAAAGACTCTTATAGTGGAACGTCTTAGGTATGAAGCTTTGAAATTACAGAAAATAAATAAATGGCTCTGCACAAACATTACTTTTGGCGACAACTAATGATACAGAGTGAATTGTGTAATAAACTCTTTAAATTCCTCCGTTTGATATATGTAATACGCACATGAACTAAAATGTGCAATATCTTGACCTTTACAATGGCACAACTTCATTACACATAGTCCAGTGTATGTGTAGTGAGGGACATCTACCTAAATGAGTTACAGAATGTGGAGTTGAGGCAAAACAAAGTTGGGACATGTTTGAGATCATCAGTTGAGCCAAACGTTTATACTCAATATTGTTTTAATGGTATTTTAGAGCGACCGAAAAATGTAAACAAAATGGCCGACTAGGTGACACATACCTTACAAGAAATAAACATGAGAACGAACACACACACACACACACACACACACACACCAGTTTTACCCACATTATCACCAGACTATCGGCATACCTGGTCGGTGGACACCTGCCTCCTCCTCCTCCTCCTCACCTTGCTAATATGCTAATATGCTAATATGCTCTGGTATGTTCCAGTCTATTTAAGATATGCTCCCATCTATCTTAAAGAGCTTATGCTAGGTTGGTCTGATATGCTCCTCAAAGACTATGCTGATATACTCTTGTCATCTGATATGCCATTATGTTCTTATCACTCTAAAGGATATACTAATATGTTCTGATATGTTGGTATGGTTCTGTCTCTCAGAGGGTGTGCTGATGTACTATAAGAGCATATGGGGTATGCTGATATACTTGGTTATGTAGCTAGGCTCATATCTCTCTTACAGGGTATGCTAATATACCCTGATATGCTTGCATTTATCTCTGAGCGTATATTGGTTGACTGTAATGACATAAGAGATATGCTGGTATGCTTCTAAGGGAATATGTTAACATACTCTAATAATAATTTGAAATGAGGTTAGCTATACCTTAGATTCAGGGGATATACTGATATGATATGAATTAACCTAGAAGTATACTGATATGTTCTCAAGGCATTCAGGGATCTGTTAGTATGCTTCGACATACTTTCGGAACAAGGTAAACTGGACCTTCAGAAGATAGGGTGATATGCTGACATATTCTGATGGATCTAAGAGAGAGTGGAAGACTATGAGAGCTAGTTAATATACTCAGGTATGTTGATATCCCTTCATAGCACTTGGGATATATGGTAATATACTCCGATGTGTCTCTTTGGATATACTGATATGCCACTAATGGGTCCCCAGAAAGCAGGAGACAAGTTGATCTGCTTCGAGGACACTAATCTGTATAATGATTTTTTCCCTGACTGTTAAGAAGTATACTGGTATATTTCAAATGTTGCTTAGTATTATAGTATACTTTGGGCTGTTCTGAACATATTTCACAGCTGATTTTCAGAAGTATATGCTGCTGTCACTGGCTTGTTTATTCCGGAGACATTGATTATACTTTGAGTATGTTGATATGCTTTGTTACCAGTCAAGGAATATGCTGATATGTTCTGACACTTCTCAGTGATTACCCTGATATACTTAGATACCTGACAGTATTTATTGGAGTATAGTGTCCTATACTCTGATGTCATTCTAGTGATATGCTGATGAGCTGACATACCGCTTTATGTAACTGTGATATATTGAATCATATACATCCATTCTTCACGCTTAATATATATGATATTCTAAACAATGCTGATATTATTTATGTTATACCCTGATTATATACTAACATACTACAGTGTCATTTATAGTGTATGATATGATGGCAAACGGTGATATACTCTGATGCCATATTTGGTATACACAGATATATTGATATAATTTATATAATATACCGATAGATATAACTAAATATCTGTGAAGTAAATCCTGTACTTTTTGATATACCATTCAGGGTGGCGCCGGTCGTGGGGTATACTGATATGCTAAAGTCTTCTTCATCTTCTAATATCTCGACTTCAGCTTCGTAAACTGTGATTGCTTAAACGTATTTAACGCTCGTTTACGTAACTTTTTTGTAGAATAAATGAATGTATATCCGGGGTTCTTCTGTTTCTTTGTCCATCTGATGTTTGCGTCCATGTTGAGGAGAACCACTTAGCAGGGCTCGCATTTTCCCATAATGTGTTACCTCAAGTTCCATAATTTGCACTTAGTGAAGCCACGATATCCCGCGTTATGTTGCCCGTCTTACTTCCTTCTGGGTTATGTGTCTTAAGTTGGTGAAAAAATTAAATTAAGGCTTAATTATTGTTAAATGTTAAGGTATTATAGTACTTGTCTGTCGTGTTGTTAATATAACATAGTTTCACCAGCAGTATGTACTCAAGAGCTTATTAACATCGTTGACGAGTCAGAGCCGCAACACTGAACCAATCTATATGAACATTAACACAAAAAATAAATTGTTACATTACATCGACTATCAAGACATAACTTACAATACAAATTAATAAATAATTGTACCAGGCAGATAAAAATAATAGTTACAAAAAATTATGAAAATAGTCTTAATGTTCACGCCAGAACTTACCCCATAACAAAAGCCATACAACATTTTCCCAGTTAAGACTTCGTTAAATACAATCTCAAACTCCTTCTCAGAAACTGTGTGTTGGTGGTGTGCCACGTGTGGTGTGTGTGTGTGTGTGTGTGTGTGTGTGACAGCACCTTTGATTTATACAAATATTCACCCAAATGAATAACACCAAGTAATTCACCATGTTGTTCACGACTCTTAGATCACTTGGCTTGCGTCTCTCAAAAGGTCGAGCCAGGGTCAGCTGATTCAGTAAACACCGCTCACATTAATAGGGACCTGCCACACTTTGCCATAAACAGATAAATTGTACCGGGAATTTTCCCCCCACACACTCATCATTGTCACTTTATGTAACTTGCTGACAAAACCCATGACCCTTCAGGCCTTTTACGCCCTTAATGCATGAGTCATAAAGGCAAGCATCAACTCCGCATGCTTCCCAGTTGGGCACTGTAAACGCTTCTGCGCTTCACCTTGCACAGGATGTAAGAGGGTGCCCAATAAACTAACCCCCTCGTGGGCAATCTGTAATCACTACCACTGTCTCGCGGCCCAGAGTAGTAGTTGGACATATCACTAGACAGGGAAATTCACACTTAACACAAGTGTTATCTCAAGGTCATATTCACAACACTTCCCTGGACAGAATTCATAATTTATTTTCTCATAATACATCTGTGTGTATACCTGCTACTAGATAAACAGAAAATGCCAAGAAGTGTTTACATCAAGCGCTGCCACTTAGGAGTTCCAAGAACTAAATTAAAACAATTAGTGTGTGTGTGTGCATGGTGTGAGTGTGCATGGTGTGTGTGTGTGTGAGTGTGCATGGTGTGTGTGTGTGCATTGTGTGTGTGTGTGTGTGTGTATATGGTGTGTGTTTGTTTGTTTGTATGGTGTGTGCATGGTGTGTGTGTGTGTGTTTGTGTATGTGTGTATGGTGTGTGTATGTGTATGGTGTGTGTATGTATGGTGTGTGTGATCGTGTGTGTGTGTGTATGTGTGTGTATGGTTTGTGCATGTACGGTGTGTGTATGGGTGTGTGTGATTGTGCATGGTGAGTGTGTGACTGTGTATGGGGTGAGTGTGTGTGTGTGTGTGTGTTTCCATTGCCATGAGGATATCATACAATTCTTAAAGCACTGGTCACATGGGCGCATTTTTTTTTAGCAATTTCTTGCCAGAAAGTTATTTCGAGCAATTTTCGAGAAATTCGAGCAAGTTTTTGAAGCATTTTTATTGACAATCGTGATAGTCAATTTCTTGACTATTTCGAGCAAGATTATCGGTTCAAAACCCGGTTAATACCATATTTAATGACACGAAGCTTATTTATCGAGTATTTACCTAGGCTATATATAACATAGATCAATAACATTATGTATAAAATGCACAAACAGTTTTTTACGACACACTGAGTTTATTATTTAGGTGGTGTTTTGGCGTGTTTGTTTACAAAACACAAGCCCATACAGCCGGTCATTCTCCACACACTAACAACCCTCCCTACTGTAACTACGATAGTTGAACCAGTCTATATTAAACACTCGTTCCTCCTCCTCGCCAGCCACTTACGAGTCCCCAATAGTTTTCTTCGCTTTCTCTCATTTCTTTTTAATAATAACAATAATACCAAGGATAGCTGCTGCGTCGTCTGCATTGTTGTTGTGATGTTCCGTCTCCCTTCTACTCGCACAGCGGCGTTAACTTTTTTTTTTTGCTGTAGTAACTGAACCAAGAGCCACTCGTGTGACCACATTTGGAAGAAATTACTCGTAATTTCTTGCTCCAAATTAATTGCTCATCAAAGGGATCGTGTGACCGTAACTTAAGTCACCCTTTAAGAAAAACTGTAAATACTGATTCACAAAACTTAAGGATAATTTCTGACTTGGAACCATCGGTGTAATGCAGAAAACAGTTATTGTATTCTAAAACCTACCCAAGAAATCTTTTACCCACTTACGATATAATTCTTTTCTATTCCATCAATAGATGTTATTTTACTTTTTTATACGTATTTTTATTTAGTAATTTATAAACTATTTTCTTTATATACTTCATTACCTTTTAGTGTAATGAAGAGAATGAATTACAGAAGGTTTTTATAATTATATTACGAACAATATTTTTCCTCGCAATAAATAAACAATGACGATGATCTTGTTTACAATATGGAGCTTGATGTCTTACTCCATGTTCGTTTATTACATTTTCTGCCATACCCGACTGTTCTTTTCTTTCTTGTGGTGAAGGTTTTTGACAATTGATATATATATAAAGTTGAGTTAAGAATAATGACTCTGATATTATAGCCATTGGGTCCTGAATAATAAGTGGTGTCTAAGTGAACAAATGTATGATGTCTTCAATTACCAGCGTAGTGTGGGGTAACAGTGGGGGTAGAAGGAGTAGGGTGAAGAGGTGGGAATGGTGGGAGTAGAGAGTTAGAGATGAAATTGGGAGAAAGGGAATTGGGGAATGGAAGTAGGAGCAGGGTGGGAAAAATAGGGGTTGGGGTAAGGGTGGGAAGCAGGGGTGGGAGCCCAAGAATTGGAGTAAGGGATAGGAGTAATGGGTGGAGATGAGGGGGTGGGAATGGGCGTGGGGAGATGGGCGTGGGAGTGGGGCGTGGAGATGAGGTGGGAGTAAGTCCAGGAATGAAAGGGGTGGGGAGTAAGACGTCCAGGAGTAAGGCGTGGGAGTAAAGGGGTGGGGGTAAGTTAGATGAAAAGAATTGGGGAGTAAGAATTAGGAGTAAAGTGGGAGTAAGGGGGGTGGAGTAAAGGGGTAGGGAGTAAGGGTAGGAGATGGGGGTGGGAGTGGGGTGGAGTAGAGATGGTGGGGAGCCAAGGGTGGGATGGGCATGGGAGTAAGGCGTGGGGCCAAGGTGGGAGTTAGGGGTGTGGAAAGCTGAGAGTTGGGGACAAGGGGTACAGGAATAAAGGGGTGGAGTGAGAGTTGGGGATGAGGGGTGGGAGATGAGGGTGGGGAGATGGGCGTGGGAGTGGGGTGGGAGTAAAGGGGTGGGAGGTAGGGGTGCAGTGGGGTGGGAAGCAGGGGGGTGGGAGTAAGGGGTGGGAGTAAGGCGTGGAAGTAAGGGTGGGATTAAGGGGTGGGATTAAGGGGTCGGAGTAAGGGGTAGGAGTAAGGGGTGGGAGTAAGGGGTGGCAGTAAGGGGTGGCAGTAAGGGGTAGGAGTAAGGGTTGGGAGCAAGGGGTACGAGTAAGAGGGTGGAAGCAAGGGGTGGAAGCAAGGGGTGGGAGTAAGGGGTATGAGTAAGTGGTAGGAGTAAGTGGTAGGAGTAAGGGGTAGAAGTAAGGGGTAGAAGTAAGGGGTAGAAGTAAGGGGTAGAAGGAAGGGGTGGGAGCAAGGGGTGGGAATAAGGGGTGGGAATAAGGGGTGGGATTAAGGGGTGGGAGTAAGGGGTAGGAGTAAGGGGTAGGAGTGACGAGTAAGAATGTGGGACAAGAGGGAGGGGTAGCAGTGGGGGGTAGGGTTAGGTTACAAACTTCTATTTACTTCATCATCTGTATCCTGCTGGTGATGTTCTCTCTTTAAAAAATTTGTAAAATAAATAAATAAATGGTCAGGTGTAAATGGTAAGAATTTAACAGAGTAATACTGAGGCATTACAAGAAAGAACTAAAAACTGTCCACTGTGTGTATCAACATTTTATAAAAGTATTTGTGAAGCTGTAAAATACTTAGATATAAACTTTTAATTCAACTCTGTAATAAAAATAATTGCAATAATGAATCTAAACAAGAAATGAACTGGGTGAAAAAATCTACAAAATACTAAAATATAAAAAAGAAGAATTACAGTAAAACCTGAATCATTGTAATAAACATTATTAAACTTTTCGTTGTTATGACCTAAAACAAACAAGGAAGACTCGTCTAGATTTTCGCTCTGTGAATTAACTCCTTGGATCGCTTTTGGGCAAGAGGGGAGTTACTCCGACTTATTCCGTGAAAATATTTCCAACTGTCCATAGAATCCGTTACAGTTTCCTTTATAGTAAGTGACACACAAATGATTAATATTCCCATTCACCAATACTTTATTATATCAGAGAACAGTGCAGAGATAAGCTGGCCAATGAGCGATGGTCAAAGATAATACAGATTTAATACTGGATTGATAAGTACAGCTATATTGATTTGTTTCATGTTACAGTAATAATAAACTTTATCAAATGTTATAACTACCAAAGTGTTATTTTCGTGATCGATACCCTGCTGCCAGGATTATAACATCGTTTAAAAGTTCAGTAAAAATATCATGCAGATTAAAACCTAACCTAGTGTATCGTAACCTAACTTAGCCTTTCCTAAGCTAACTTAGACTATCCTAAACTAGCCTAACCTATCCTAATCACACCAAACCTAACCTATCCTAAATTTATATATCATCAACAGATTTATAGATATGTTGGAGAAATAATTATCAAAAGTTTATTGTCTCTGCAAATGTATTTTTAAAAAAAGAAAATGAAATTAAAACTTTCTAGAGAACTCAATTGTGTCATGAGCGTTGCGGCTTGGTTAGGTTAGGTAACATTAGGTTAGGTTAGATAAGGTAAGGTAAGATTAGGTAAGGTGAGGTAGTGTTAGGGTTAAATACATTTTACTAATTTTGCATCAAAATAATCACGACTGAAGGTATCGGATAAAAAACCTCTGAATATAATTCTTTTTCTGAGAAAAAAATTTCTTTACCACTTATTTTTTGCCCCACTTTTTTTATTAAGTTTGATGAACTAGATTAGGTTAGGTATTATTTAACTCTGAGTCATGGGTACTTATTGGATACTTGGCAGAATAACTTGTTATAACTTGGTCCTAACAAAGGCAGAGTCTAAGCAAAAATGTTCACTTGACCTCATATTTGGATTTCATTACTGAAGGATATTTACAGCTATACCACATTAATAAGGTCTATCTGCAAGTTTATTCAGTCATAAAAAGAAATATACCCTAAATGTGGACAATAAAAATCTTCTATTTTGGTACAAATTACTTGAAAAGTTGTAAGAAGACAAAAGCTGCATCTCTTCCATAAAGCGAGAAATAGAACAGCCAAGCCTCTTCTTGTCGTAAAAAAAAACTAATATTGTATTTTAGTATGTTGATGTAAAAAACATTTTCTTCATTATTCTATGATAAAACAAGTCTAACAAGCATTATTAAAACATATATTATTAATTTTTTTTCATGCAATCCGGAAATAGCGACTACTATATCCAGGTTGATCGTGTTGAGGTCCTGTAAGTTACAGGCTAGATTACGAGCTCACTTACGGAGTTTGATGCCAAATATTTGTTTTGAGAATCCCGATCGGAGACTGTAAGTCCAGTTACTTGGTAAACAAGTAGATACAGTGAAATAAACTGCTGTACCTAAATATTATGTAACTCAAAATATATTCCCAAAACAGCACGTTTACAGATGAAAAATAAAAAAAGCATAAATAATACAAACAAAATCAATTAATATGTTTTTTATTACAGTATTTTTAAATATCAGAAGCGTAGGTTCAGCGCTTCTTTTGTGTCTTTTTCCCGGTGAAGATGTAGTCTCCCCATGGCAGGTACTGGTCCTTTTGTACACAGCAGAAAGTGGTAGTTTCCTTCTTCTTCTTGTTGTTTTGGGTCTTGTTGTTTTGGGTCTTAGTGTGTTTTGTGGTCTGCAGTTTGTTAGATCGGGGGCCCTTCTCCTTCATCTGGCAAGGCTTCACCTCCACCTTAGTCACCTTCGATACAGTGAGTCGGAACACCATTGTGATGTACTGACACTAACAGCTCTCTCACTGAGGTCAAATCAAAATTTGACCATACAGAAAGAATTACCGTTTAATAAGGTTGGAATTTAAAGAAATTGACAACAAAATAAAGCTCTGTTTATCACTATAGTAAAGAGGGATGGTGTTTGTAAAGATGATGGATGGTGTTATAATATGTAGTGATGATGAATGGTGTTATATGTAGTGATGAAGGATGGCGTTATATTGTAGTAATGATGGATAGTGTTATATGTAGTGATGATAAGAGGGTAATATATGTAGTGAAGATGGATGGTGTTATATATATATATATTGATGATGCATGATGTTATATGTAGTGATGATGGTTGGTGTTATATGTAGTGATGCTGGATGGTGTTATATGTAGTGATGATGGATAGAGTTATATGTAGTGATGATGGATGATGTTATATGTAGTGATGATGGGTGGTGTTATATGTAGTGATGTTGGATGGTGTTATATGTAGTGATGATGGATGATATTATATGTAGTGATGATAGGATGGTTCTATATGTAGTGATGATGGATGGTGTTATATGTAGTGATGATGGATGATGTTATATGTAGTGATGATAGGTTGGTTTTATATGTAGTGATGATGGATGGTGTTATATGTAGTGATGATGGATGGAGTTATATGTAGTGATGATGGATGATGTTATATGTAGTGATGATGGTTGGTGTTATATGTAATGATGTCGGATGGTGGTATATGTCGTGATGGATGGTTCTATATGTAGTGATGGTGGATGGTGTTATATGTAGTGATGATGGATCGTGTTATATGTAGTGATGATGGATAGTATTATATGTAGTGATGATGATGGATGGTGTTATAAGTAGTGATGATGGATGTTATATGTAGTGATGAAGGATGGTGTTAGTGAAGATTGTGAAGTGAGATGTAGTGAAGATTGTGAAGTCAGATGTAGTGAAGATTGTGAAATCAGATGTGGTGAAGATTGTGAAGTGAGATGTAGTGAAGATTGTGAAGTGAGATGTAGTGAAGATTGTGAAGTGAGATGTAATGAAGATTGTGAAGTGAGATGTAGTGAAGATTGTGAAGTGAGATGTAGTGAAGATTGTGAAGTGAGATGTAGTGAAGATTGTGAAGTGAGATGTAGTGAAGATTGTGAAGTGAGATGTAGTGAAGATTGTGAAGTGAGATGTAGTGAAGATTGTGAAGTGAGATGTAGTGAAGATTGTGAAGTGAGATGTGGTAAAGATTGTGAAGTGAGATGTGGTGAAGATTGTGAAGTGAGATGTGGTGAAGATTGTGAAGTGAGATGTGGTGAAGATTGTGAAGTGAGATATGGTGAAGATTGTGAAGTGAGATGTAGTGAAGATGTGAGTGGGGATGTGGTGAGAGATTGTGAAGTGGGTCTTGAGTGAAGGTTGTGAGGAAATTAGAGGATGTGAGTGAGAGATTGGTAAGCCAGAGTGGGATGTAGTGAAGATTGTGAAGTGAGATGTAGTGAAGATTGTGAAGTGGGATGTAGTGAAGATTGTGAAGTGAGATGTAGTGAAGATTGTGAAGTGGGATGTAGTGAAGATTGTGAAGTGAGATGTAGTGAAGATTGTGAAGTGAGATGTAATGAAGATTGTGAAGTGAGATGTAGTGAAGATTGTGAAGTGTGATGTAGTGAAGATTGTGAAGTGAGATGTAGTGAAGATTGTGGAGTGAGATGTAGTGAAGATTGTGAATTGAGAAGTAGTGAAGATTGTGAAGTGGGATGTAGTGAAGATTGTGAAGTGAGATGTAGTGAAGATTGTGAAGTGAGATGTAGTGAAGATTGTGAATTGAGAAGTAGTGAAGATTGTGAAGTGAGATGTATTGAAGATTGTGAAGTGAGATGTAGTGTAGATTGTGAAGTGAGATGTAGTGAAGTTTGTGAAGTGGGATGTAGTGAAGATTGTGAAGTGAGATGTAGTGAAGATTGTGAAGTGGGATGTAGTGAAGATTGTGAAGTGAGATGTAGTGAAGATTGTGAAGTGATATGTAATGAAGATTGTGAAGTGAGATGTAGTGAAGATTGTGAAGTGAGATGTAGTGAAGATTGTGAAGTGAGATGTAAGTGAAAGTTGGCCAAGAGTAGAGATGTAAGTGAGGTGTGAAGTGAGATGTGAGTGAAGATTGTGAATTGAGATGTAGTGAAGATTGTGAAGTGAGATGTAGTGAAGATTGTGAAGTGAGATGTAGTGAAGATTGTGAAGTGAGATGTAGTGAAGATTGTGAAGTGAGATGTAGTGAAGATTGTGAAGTGAGATGTAGTGAAGATTGTGAAGTGAGATGTAGTGAAGATTGTGAAGTGAGATGTAGTGAAGATTGTGAAGTGAGATGTGGTAAAGATTGTGAAGTGAGATGTGGTGAAGATTGTGAAGTGAGATTTGGTGAAGATTGTGAAGTGAGATGTGGTGAAGATTGTGAAGTGAGATATGGTGAAGATTGTGAAGTGAGATGTAGTGAAGATGTGAAGTGAGATGTAGTGAAGATTGTGAAGTGAGATGTAGTGAAGGTTGTGAAGTGAGATGTAGTGAAGATTGTGTAGTGAGATGTAGTGAAGATTGTGAAGTGAGATGTAGTGAGATTGTGAAGTGAGATGTAGTGAAGATTGTGAAGTGAGATGTAGTGAAGATTGTGAAGTGAAATGTAGTGAAGATTGTGAGGTGAGATGTAGTAAAGATTGTGAGGTGAACATAAGAACATAAGAACATAAGAAAGTGGGATACTGCAGGAGGCCGACTGGCCCATACAGGGCAGATCTCTTTCACACCCATCCCAGCACTTCCATGT
>NW_024727289.1:7500-14893 GCF_018991925.1 Homarus americanus
GTGCAGCAGCAGGTGGTGGTAGTGGACTGTGGGGAGTTGATCCTGTAGGTGCAGCAGCAGGTGGTAGTGGTTGACTGTGGGAGTTGATCCTGTGAGGTGCAGTAGCAGGTGGTGGTAGTGGACTGTGGGGAGTTGCTCCTGTAGGTGCAGCAACAATAACAACAATAACAATAACAACAGCACCAGTAGCAGCAGCAGTAGGTGGTGGTAGTGGACTGTGGGTGAATTGATCCTGTATTTGCAATGGCAGCAGGTGGTGATGGTGGACTGTGGGGGAGTTGATCCTGTAAGTGCTGCAGCAGCAACAACAACAAGAGCAGCAGCAGGTGGTGGTAGTGTACTGTGGGGGAGTTGATCCTGTACGTGCAGCAGCAGCAACAGTAGGTGGTGGTGGTGGACTGTGGTGGAGTTGATCCTGTAGGTGCAGCAGCTGCACCACCAGCAGCAACAACAACAACATAAGCAGCAGCAGCAGGTGGTGGTAGTGGATTGTGGGGCAGTTGATTCTGTAGGTGCAGCAGCAACAGCAGCAGGTGGTGGTGGAACGTGGGGGAGTTTATCCTGTAGGTGCAGCAGCAGCTGCAGTTGGTGGTGGTATACTGTGGGGGAGTTGATCCTGTAGGTGCAGCAGCACCAGGTGGTGATGGACTGTGGGGGAGGTGATCCTGTAGGTGCAGCAGCAACAGGTGGTGATGGTGGACTGTGGGGTAGTTGATCCTGTAGGTGCAGGAGCAACAGCAGGTGGTGGTGGACTGTGGGGGAGGTGATCTTGTAGGTGCAGCAGCAGGTGGTGGTGGACTGTGGGGTAGTTGATCCTGTAGGTGCAGCTCCAGAGTGGTGGTGGACTGTGGGGGAGTTGATGCCCTAGGTGCAGCAGCAACAGCAACAACAGTAGCAGGTGGTGGTAGTGGACTGTGGGGGAATTGGTCCTCTAGGTGCAGTGGCGTCAGGTGGTGATGGTGGACTGTGGGGGAGGTGATCCTGTAGGTGCAGCTGCAGAGTGGTGGTGGACTGTGGGGGAATTGATGTCCTAGGTGCAGCAGTAGGTGGTAGTGGACTGTGGGGGAGTTGATCCTATAGGTGCAGTGGCGGCAGGTGGTGATGGTGGACTGTGGGCGAGGTGATCCTGTAGGTGCAGCAGCAGCAGGTGGTGATGGTGGACTGTGGGGGAGTTGATCCTGTAAGTGTAGTGGCAGCAGGTGGTGATGGTGGACTGAGGGGGAGGTGATCCTGTAGGTGCAGTGGCAACACAGGTTGTGGTGATGGGGTTGATCCTGTAGGTGCAGCTGCAGCAGCAGCAGAACAACAACATAAGCAGCAGCAGCAGGTGGTGGAAGTGGACTGTGGGGAATTTGATCCTGTGGGTGCAACAGCAACAGCAGGTGGTGGTGGTGGAGTTGGTCCTGTGGGTGCACCAGCTGCAGCAGCAACCAAGAACAACACTTCGCAGCAGCAGCAGGTGGTGGAAGTGGACTCTGGGAGTTGATCCTGTGGGTGCAGCAGCAACAGCAGGATGGTGGTGGTGGACTGTGGGAGTTGATCCTGTAGGTGCAGCAGCAGCAGCAGGTGGTGGTGGACTGTGGGAGTTGATCCTGTAGTTGCAGCAGCAGCAGCAGGTGGTGGAAGTGGACTGTGGGGCAGTTGATTCTGTAGGTGCAGCAGCAGCAGCAGGTGTTGGTGGTGGACTGTGGGGAGTTGATCCTGTAGGTGCAACAGCAACAGCAGGTGGTGGTGGTGGAGTTGATCCTGTAGGTGCAGCAGCAACAGCAGGATGGTGGTGGTGGACTGTGGGGAGTTGATCCTGTAGGTGCAGCAGCAGCAGCAGGTGGTGGTGGACTGTGAGGAGTTGATCCTGTAGGTGCAGCAACAACAGGATGGTGGTGGTGGCCTGTGGGAGTTGATCCTGTAGGTGTAGCAGCAGGTGGTGGTGGACTGTGAGGAGTTGATCCTGTAGGTGCAGCAGCAGCAGGTGGTGGTGGACTGTGGGGCAGTTGATCCTGTAGGTGCAGCAGCAGCAGCAGCAGGTGGTTGTGGACTGTGAGGGTTGATCCTGTGGGTGCAGCAGCAGCAGGTGGTGGTGGACTGTGGGTGAGTTGATCCTGTAGGTGCAGCAGCAGCAGGTGGTGGTGGACTGTGGGTGAGTTGATCCTGTAGGTGCAGCAGCAGCAGCAACAGTAGCAGGTGGTGGTAGTGGACTGGGGGAGGTGATCCTGTAGGTGCAGCAGCAGCAGCAACAGTAGCAAGTGGTGGTAGTGGACTGTGGGGAGTTGATCCTGTAGGTGTAGCAGCAGGTGGTGGTGGACTATGGGGAGTTGATACTGTAGATGCAGCAGCAGTAGCAGGTGGTGGTGGTGGACTGGGGGAGGTGATCCTGTGGGTGCAGCAGCAGCAGGTGGTGGTGGACTATGGGGAGTTGATACTGTAGATGCAGCAGCAGCAGCAGGTGGTGGTAGTGGACTGTGGGGAGGTGATCCTGTAGGTGCAGCAGCAGCAGCAACAGTAGCAGGTGGTGGTAGTGGACTGTGGAGTTGATCCTGTAGGGAGCAGCAGCAGCAGCAGGTGGTGGTAGTGGGCTGTGGGGAGTTGATCCTGGGTGCAGCAGCAGGAGGTGGTGGTGGTGGACTATGGGAGTGATCCTGTAGGTGCAGCAGCAGCAGCAACAGTAGCAGGTGGTGGTAGTGGACTGTGGGGAGTTGATCCTGTGGGCAGCAGCAGCAGGTGGCGGTGTGGGCTGTGGGGAGTTGATCCTGTGGGTGCAGCAGCAGGAGGTGGTGGTGGTGGACTATGGGGGGGTGCTCCTTTAGGTGCAGCAGCAGCAGGTGGTGGTGGTGGACTATTGAGAGTTGATCCTGTAGGTGCAGCAGCAGCAGCAGGTGGTGGTAGTGGGCTGTGGGGGTTAATCCTGGGTGCAGCAGGTGGTGGCAGTGGACTATGGGGAGTTGATCCTGTAGGTGCAGCAGCATCAGCAGGTGGTGGTGATGGTGGCGGACTGTGTGGAGTTGATCCTGTGAGTGCAGCATCAGCAGGTGGTGGTGGTGGCGGCCTGTAGGGGATTTGATCCTTTAGGTGCAGCAGCAGCAGGTGGTGGTGGACTGTGGGGAGTTGATTCTGTAGGTGCAGCAGCAGCAGCAGCAACAACACCAGCAGCAGCAGCAAGTGGTGGTAGTGGACTGTGTGTGAGTTGATCCTGTAGGTGCAGCAGCAGCAGGTGGTGGTGGTGGCCTGTGGGGCGAGTTGATCCTGTAGCTGCAGCATCAGCAACGGTGGTGGTGGTTGACTGTGGGGGACTCACCCCACTACACCTTCTTCATCCACCCTACACCTTCCTCACCCACCACTACACCTTCCTCATCCACCCTCCACCTTCCTCAGCTTCTACCTTCTCATCCACCACTACACATTCCTCATCCACCACTACACCTTCCTCACCCACACTACACCTTCCTCACCCACCTCTACACCTTCCTCACACCAGCACCACCTTCCTCACCCACCTCTACACCTTCCTCCACCACTCACACCTTCCTCACACCAGCATTACACCTTCCTCATTCACCCCTACACCTTCCTCACGCAGCACTACACCTTCCTCATCCACCCCTACACCTTGCCTCACCCAGCTACCTTCCTCATCCACCCCTACACCTTGCCTCACCCAGCACTACACCTTCCTCATCCACCCCTACACCTTGCCTCACCAGCACTACACCTTCCTCATCCACCTCCACCTTCCCTCCCCAGCGCTACACCTTCCTCATCCACCACTACATTCCTCATCCACCACCACCTTCTCCTGCACTCACCTTCCTCACCCTCTACACCTTCCTCATTCACCCCTACACCTTCCCTCACAGACACTACACCTTCCTCATCACCCCTACACACCTTCCTCCACGACACTACACCTTCCTCATCCACCCCACCTTGCCTCACCCAGCCTACACCTTCCTCATCCACCCCTACACCTTGCCTCCTCATTTTCACCTTCCTCATCCACCCCCACCTTGCCTCACCCAGCACTACACCTTCCTCATCACCCCTACCTTGTCTCCACCTTACACCTTCCTCATCCACCCCTACACCTTGCCTCACCCAGCACTACACCTTCCTCATCCACCCCTTGCCCTCACCCAGCACTACACCTCTCCTTTCACCACCACCTTGCCTCCAGCACTACACCTTCATCATCCACCCCTACACCTTGCCTCACCAGCACACACCTATCTCATACACACCACACCTTTCCTCCACCAGCACTAACCTTCCTCATCACCCCTGCACCTTGCCTCACCCAGCACTACACCTTCCTCATCCACCCCTACACCTTGCCTCACCCAGCACTACTTTCCTCATCCCCCTACACCTTGCCTCACCCATCACTACACCTTCCTCATCCACCCCGACACCCCTCACCAGCACTACACCTTCCTCATCCACCCCACCTTGCCTCACCAGCACTACACTTTCCTCATCCCCCTACACCTTTCCTCACCCAGCTACACCTTCCTCATCCACCCCTACACCTTGCCTCACCCAGCACTACCCTCATCCACCCCTACACCTTGCCTCACCCAGCACTACCCTTCCTCATCCACCCTATACCTTTCTCACCCAGCACTACACCTTCCTCATCCACCCCTACACCTTGCCTCCAACTTCCACCTATCTCATACACCACACACCTTTCCTCACCCAGCTCTACACCTTCCTCATCCACCCCTACACCTTGCCTACCCTTTCCCCTTTCCTCATCCACCCCTACACCTTGCCTCACCCACCTACACCTTCCTCATCACCCCTACACCTTGCCTCACCCAACTACACCTTCCTCATCCACCCCTACCTTTCCTCACCCATACACCTTCCTCATCACCCCTACACCCAGCACTACCTATCTCACCACCACCTTTCCTCACCCTTTTCCTTCCTCATCACCCCTACCTTGCCTCACCAACACTACCTATCTCTACACCACAACACCTTGCCTCACCCCTTACACCTTCATCCACACCCCTACACCTTGCCTCACCCAGCACTACCTTTCCCTCATCACTACATGCCTCACCCAGCACTACACCTTCCTCATCCACCCCTACACCTGCCTCACCCAGACTTTCCTTCCTCATCCACCCCTACACCTCACCCAGCACACCTATCTCATACACCACCACCTTTCCTCACCTACACCTTCCTCATCACCCCTACACCTCCTCATTTCACCTTCCTCATCCACCCCTACCTTGCCTCCCCCACCTTCCTCATCCACCCCCCCACCTGCCTCACCCAGCACTACACCTTCTCCATCCACCCCCTACACCTTGCCTCACCCAACTACCTTCCTCATCCACCCCTACACCTTGCCTCACCTTTTCACCTTCCTCACTACACCCTTCCTCACCCACCCCTACACCTTCCTCACCCAGCACTACACCTTCCTCACCCACCCCACACCTTCCTCACCCACCCCTACACCTCTCACCCAGCACTACACCCTCACCCAGCACTACACCTTCCCCACCCACCCCCACACCTTCCTCACCCAGCACTACACCTCCTCATCCACCACCACATCTTCATCACCCATTATTTCACCTGCCTCCTTGCCTCATCCACCACTACACATTCCTCATCCACCACTACACCTCTCACCCACCACTACACCTTCTCATCCACCCCACCTTCCTCACCCACCACAACACCTCATCCACCCCTACACCTTCCTCACCCACCACCACACCTTCCTCATCCACCCCACACCTTCCCCACCCAGCGCTACACCTTCCCTCATCCACCACTACACATTCCTCATCCACCACTTACACCTTCCTCACCCACCACTACCACCTTCCTCACCCAGCGCTCACACCTTCCTCATCCACCACTACACATTCCTCATCCACCACTACACCTTCCTCACCCAGCACTACACCTTCCTCATCCACCCCACACCTTCCTCACCCAGCACTACACCTTCCCTATCCACCCCTACACCTTCCTCACCAGCGCCACACCTTCCTCACCCAGCGCTACACCTTCCTCATCCACCACTCACATTCCTCATCCACCACTACACCTTCCTCATCCACCACTCACACATTCCTCATCCACCACTACACCTTCCCCACCAGCACTACACCTTCCTCACCCACTTACACCTTCCTCACCCACCTCTACACCTTTCCCTCACCCAGCGCTACACCTTCTCATCCACCACTACACATTCCTCATCCACCACTACACCTTCCCATCCACCACTACACATTCCTCATTCACCCCCCACACCTTCCCTCACCCAGCGCCTACACCCTCCTCACCCAGCGCCACACCTTCCTCACCCAGCACTACACATTCCTCATCCACCACTACACCTCATCCACCACTACACATTCCTCATCCACCCCTACACCTTCCTCACCCAGCACACCTCATCCACCCCCACACCTTCCTCACCCAGCACTACACATTCCTCATCCACCACCACACCTTCCTCATCCACCACCACATTCTCACCCAGCACTCACCTCTCATCCACCCCTACACCTTCCTCACCCCACCACTACACATTCCTCACCCAGCACCACACATTCCTCACCCAGCACCACCTTCCTCATCCACCCCCACACCTTCCCCACCCACCACTACACATTCCTCACCCACCACCACACATTCCTCACCCAGCACTACACCTTCCTCATCCACCCCTACACCTTCCTCACCCACCACTACACCTTCCCTCATCCACCCCTACACCTTCCCCACCCAGCACTACACCTTCCTCATCCACCCTACACCTTCCTCACCCACCACCACACATTCCTCACCCAGCACCACACATTCTCACCCAGCACTACACCTTCCTCACCCACCTCTACACCTTCCTCATTCACCCCTACACCTTCCTCACCCAGCGCTACACCTTTCATCCACCACCACACCTTCCTCACCCAGCACTACACATTCCTCATCCACCACTTCACACCTTCCTCATCCACCACTACACATTCCTCAACCAGCACTACACCTTCCTCACCCAGCCTACACCTTCCTCATCCACCCCCACACCTCCTCACCCAGCACTACACATTCCTCATCCACCACTACACCTTCCCTCACCCACCACTACACCCCTCCCTCACCCACCACTACACCTTCCTCATCCAGCACCACACCTTCCTCATCCACCCCACACCTTCCCCACCCACCACTACACCCTTCCTCATCCACCCCACACCTTCCTCACCCAGCACTACACATTCCTCATCCACCCCCACACCTTCCCCACCCAGCACCCCACACACCCTCACCCAGCACCACACCTCATCCACCCCACACCTTCCCCACCCAGCACCACACCTCCCTCACCCAGCACCACACATTCCCCATCCACCACTAC
>NW_024727290.1:0-19876 GCF_018991925.1 Homarus americanus
TTATAAGAACCACGACCATGATTATTATAACCATGAACATGATTATAACAACCACGACCATGATTATAATAACCGCAATTATGATTATACCAACCACGACCATGATTATAACAATTACGACAATTATTATAACAGCTACGATTATGATTATAACCACCACGACCATGATTATAACAACCACAACTATGATTATAATAACCAGGACCACTATTATAACAACCACGACCATGATTATTACAACCACGACCATGATTATAAGATCCACGACCATGATTATAAAAACCATACCATGATTATAAGAACCACGACCATGATTATAACAACCACGACCATGATTAAAACAACCACGACTATGATTATAACAACCACTACCATGATTATAACAACTAATGACTCAAGATTATACCAACCACTTAATCATGAATATAGCAACCATTTACTAAATGATTATAATAACCAGGACCATGGACAACTGATGACCATGATTTTTACAACCACGACTTCATGATTATAAGAGCTAATGACAATGATTATAACAACAAGGACCATGATTATAACAACCACGACCATGTTTATAACAACCACGACCATGATTATAATTACCACGACCATTATTATAACAACCACGACCATGATTATAACAACCACCACCATGATTATAACAACCACGACCATGATTATAACAACCACGACCATGATTATAATAACCACAACTATGATTATATGAACCACGACAATGAATATAACAACAACGACCATGATTATAATAACCAATACCATGATTATAAAAACCCGGACCATTATTATAACAACCAGGACCATGATTTTAAGAAACATGACCAGGATTATAACAACCACGACCATGATTATAACAACCACGACCTTGATTATAATAACCACGACCATGATAATAACAACTACGACCAAGATTATAACAACTGCTACCATGATTATAACAACCACGACCATGATTATAACAAGCACGACCATGATTATAAAAATCACGACCATGATTATAACAACCACGACCATGATTATATCAAACACAACCATGATTATAACAACCACGACTATGATTATAAAAACCACGACCAAGATTATAATAACCACGACCATGATTATAACAACCATGACCATGATTATAACAACCACGACCATGATTATAACAACCACGACCATGATTATAACAACCACGACCATGATTATAACAACCACGACCATGATTATAATAACCACAACTATGATTGTAACAACCACGACCATATTATAACAATTACGACAATTATTATAACAGCCACGATTATGATTATAACCACCACGAACATGATTATATCAACCACGACTATGATAATAACCACGATCATGATTATAACAACCAGCACAATGATTATAACAACCACGACCATGATTATAACAACCACGACCATGATTATAATAACCACAACTATGATTATAACAACCACGACCATGATTATAACAATTACGACCATTATTATAACAGCCACGACTATGATTATCACCACCACGACCATGATTATAACAACCACGACTATAATCATAGCCAGGATCATGATTATAACAACCAGGACAATAATTAGAACAACCACGACCATGAATATAACAACCGCGACTATGATCATGACCATGAACATGATTATAACAACCAGGACCATGATTATAACAACCACGACCATAACTATAATAACCACGACCATGAATATATCAACAAAGACCATGATTATAACAACCACGACCATGATTATAAAAACCACTACCATGATAATAATAACCACAACCATGATTATAAGAACCACAACCATGATTATAACACCCACGACCATGAGTATAACATCCAGGACCAAGAGTATAACATCCACGACAAAGATCATAACTACGACCATGATTATAACAACCACGACAATGATTAAAACAACCACGACTATGATCATAACCACGACCATGATTATGAAAACCACGACCATGATTACAACAACCACGACCATGTTTATAACAACCACGACCATGAGTATAACATCCAGGACCATGAGTATAACATCCACGACAAAGATCATAAATACGACCATGATTATAACAACCACGACAATGATTAAAACAACCACGAATATGATCATAACCACGACCATGATTATGACAACCACGACCATTATTACAACAACCACGACCATGAATATAACAACCACGACTATGATTGTAACAACCACATCCATGAATATAACAACCACGACCATGATTATAACAACCACGACCATGATTATAACAACCACGATCATGATTATTATCGCCACGCCCATGATTATAGCAACCACGACCATGATTATAACAACCACGACCATGATTATAATAACCACTACTATGATTGTAACAACCACGACCATGAATATATCAACCACGACCAAGATTATAACGAGGAACATGATTATAACAACCCGAACCATGATTATAACAACCACGACCATTATTATAACAACCAATACCATGATCATACCACTCAAAACTATGGTCATAACCATGACCATGATTATGACAACCATGACCATGATCGTAACAACCACGACCATGATTATAACACCCACGACCATGAGTATAAATCATACGTCCATGATTATAACAACCACGACCATCATTATAACAACCAGGACCATGATTTTAACAACCACGAATATGATCATAACAACCAAGACCATGATTACAACAACCACGACCATGATTATAATAAACACGACTATGATTATAACAACAACGACCATGATTATATCACCACGACTATGATTATATCACCCAGGACCATGATTATATAAACCAAGAATATGATTATAACAACCATGACCATGATTATAACGACGACCATAATTATAACACCCACGACCATGATTATATAACCCACGATCATGATTATAACAACCACGACTATGATTATACCAACCACGACCATGATTCAAACAACCACGACCATGATTATAACAGCAACGACCATGATTATAATTACCACGACCATGAATGTAACAACCAGGACCATGATTATAACAACCACGACCATGATTATAACAACCACGACCATGATTATAACAACCAGGACTATGATTAAAACAACCACGACCATGATTATAACAACCACGACCATGGTTATAACAACCACGACCATCATTACAACAACCACGACCATGATTATAATAACCACGACCATGATTATAAGAACAACGACCATGATTATAACAACCACGATCATGAATATAACAACCACGACCATGATTATTGCAACCACGACCATGATTATAACACCACGACTATGATTATGTCACCCACGACCATGATTTTAAATACCACGACTATGAATATAACAACCACGACCATAATTATAACAACCACGACTATGATTATAAAAACCACGACCATGATTATAACAACCACGACCATGAGTATAACATCCAGGACCATGAGTATAACATCCACGACAAAGATCACAACTACGACCATGATTATAACAACCACGACAATGATTAAAACAACTACGACTATGATCATAACCACGACCATGATTATGACAACCACGACCATTATTACAACAACCACGACCATGATTATAACAACCACGACCATGAGTATAACATCCAGGACCATGAGTATAACATCCACGACAAAGATCATAAATACAACCATGATTATAACAACCACGACAATGATTAAAACAACCACTACTATGATCATAACCACGACCATGATTATGACAACCACGACCATGATTACAACAACCACGACCATGATTATAACAACCACGACCATGATTATAATAACCACAAACAGGATTATAACAACCACGACCATGATTATAACAACCACGACCATGAATATAACAACCACGACCATGATTATAACAACCACGAAAAAGATTATAACAACCACGATAATGATTATAATAACCACGACCATGATTTTATGAACCACGACCATGATTATAACAACCACGACCATGATTATAACAACCACGACCATGATTATAACCACGACCATGATTATAACACCACGACTATGATTATATCACCCACGACCATGATTATAAAAACCACGACTATGAATATAACAACCACGACCATTATTATAACAACCACAACCATTATTATAAAAACCACGACCATGATTATAGCAACCACGACCATGAGTATAACATCCACGACAAAGATCATAACTACGACCATGATTATAACAACCACGACAATGAATAAAACAACCACGAATCTGATCATAACCACGCCCATTATTATGACAACCACGACCATATATTACAACAACCACGACCACGATTATCATAACCAGGACCATGATTATAACAACCAGGACCATGATTATAACAAACACGACCATGATTATAACAACCACGACCATGATTATAACAACCACGACGATGATTATAACAACCACGACCATGATTATAACAACCACGACCATGATTATAACAAACACGACTATGATTGTAACAACCACGACCAAGATTATAACAACCACGACCATGATCATAACAACCACGACCATGATTATAACCACGACAATGATTATGACAACCATGAACATGATTATAACTTGCACAACCATGATTATAACAACCAAGGCCATGATTATTGCAACCACGACTATGAATATAACAACCAAGACCATGATTATAACAGCCACGACCATGATTATAATAACCAAGACCATAATTATAACAACGACTACCATGATTATAATAACCACGACCAAGATTATAACCTACCACTACCATGATTTTAATAACCACGACCATGATTATATCAACCAGGACCATGAGTATAACAACCACGAGTATGATTATATCACCCCCGACTATGATTATATCACCCACGAATATGATTATAACAACCACGACCATGATTATATCAACCACGACCATGATTATAACAACCAGGACCATGACTATAACAACCAGGACCATGATTATAACAAACACAACCATGAATATAACAACCAGGAACATGACTATAACAACAACGACTATGATTATAACAACCACGACAATGATTATAACAACCACGACCATGATTATAACAACCACGACCATGATTATAACAACCACGACAATGATTATATCAACCACGACCATGATTATAACAACCAGGACCATGACTATATAAACCAGGACCATGATTATAACAACCACAACCATGATTATAACAACCAGTAACATGACTATAACATCAACGACTATGATTATAACAACCACGACTATGATTATAACAACCACGACAATGAATATAATAACCACGACCATGATTATAACAACCACGACCATAATTATATCACCCACGACCATGATTATAACAACCACGACTATGACTATAACAACCACGACCATAATTAAAACAACCACGACCATGATTATAACAACAACGACCATGATTATAATAACCACGTCCATGATTAAAACCTACCAGGACCATGACTTTAACAACCACGGCCAGGATTATAACAACCAGGACCATGATTATAACAACCAGGACTATGATTATAACAACCACGACCATGATTATAATAACCACGACCATGATTATATGAACCACGACCATGATTATAACAACCACGACCATGATTATAACAACCACGACAATGATTATAACCACAACCATGATTATAACACCACGACTATGATTATATCACCCACGACCATGATTATAAAAACCACGACTATGAATATAACAACCACGACCATGATTATAACAAACACGACCATTATTATAAAAACCACGACCTTGATTATAACAACCACGACCATGAGTATAACATCCACGACAAAGATCATAAGTACGACCATGATTATAACAACCACGACAATGAATAAAACAACCACGACTATGATCATAACCACGCCCATTATTATGACAACCACGACCATGATTACAACAACCACGACCATGAATATAACAACCACGACCATGAATATAACAACCACGACCATGATTATCATAACCACGACCAGGATTATAACGACCAAGACCATGATTATAACAACTACGACCATGATTATAACAAGCACGACCATGATTATAACAACCACGACTATGATTATAACAACCACGACCAAGATTATAACAACCACGACCATGATTATAACAACCAAGACCATGATTATAACATCCACGACCGATTAAAATATCCAAGACCATGATTATAACAACCACGACCATGATTATAATAACCACGACCAAGATTATAACCTACCACTACCATGATTAAAACCTACCAGGACCATGACTATAACAACCAGGACCATGATTATAACAACCACGGCCATGATTATAACAACCAGGACCATGATTATAACAACCAGGACTATGATTATAACAACCACGACCATGTTTATAATAACCACGACCATGATTATATGAACCACGACCATGATTATAACAACCACAACCATGATTATAACAACCACGACAATGATTATAACCACGACCATGATTATAACACCACGACTATGATTATTTCACCCACGACCATGATTATAAAAACCACGACTATGAATCTAACAACCACGACCATGATTATAACAACCACGACCATTATTATTAAAACCACGACCATGATTATAACAACCACGACCATGAGTATAACATCCACGACAAAGATCATAACTACGACCATGATTATAACAACCACGACAATGAATAAAAAAAACCAAGACTATGATCATAACCATGCCCATTATTATGACAACCACGACCATGATTACAACAACCACGACCATGAATATAACAACCACGACCATGAATATAACAACCACGACCATGATTATCATAACCACGACCAGGATTATAACAACCACGACCATTATTATAACAACCACGACCATGATTATAATAAACACGAACATGATTATAACAACCACGACCATGATTATAACAACCACGACTATGATTGTAACAACCACAAACATGAATATAACAAGCACGACCATGATTATAACAACCACGACTATGATTATAACAACCACGACCAAGATTATAACAACTACGACCGTGATCATAACAACCACGACCATGATTATTACCACGACCATGATTATGACAACCATGAACATGATTATAACTTGCACAACCATGATTATAACAACCAAGACCATGATTATAACAACCACGACCATGATTATAACAACCACGACCATGATTATAACAACCACGACTATGATTGTAACAACCACAAACATGAATATAACAAGCACGACCATGATTATAGCAACCACGACTATGATTATAACAACCACGACCAAGATTATAACAACCACGACCATGATTATAACAACCAAGACCATGATTATAACATCCACGACCATGATTAAAATATCCAAGACCATGATTATAACAACCACGACAATGATTATAACAACCACGACCATGATTATAACAACCACGACCATGATTATAACAACCACAACCATGATTATAACAACCAGGAACATGACTATAACAACAACGACTATGATTATAACAACCACGACAATGATTATAACAACCACGACCATGATTATAACAACCACGACCATGATTATAACACCAAGGACCATGATTATAACAACCACGAAAATGAATATAACAACCACGACCATGATTATAGTAACCACGACCATGATTATATCAACAACGACCATGATTATAACAACCATGACCATGACTATAACAACCAGGACCATGATTATAACAACCACGACCATGATTATAACAACCACGACCATGATTATAATAACCACGACCATGGTTATAACAACCACGACCATGATTAAAATATCCAAGACCATGAATATAACAACCACGACCATGATTATAATAACCACGACCAAGATTATAACCTACCACTACGATGATTATAATAACCACGACCATGATTATATCAACCAGGACCGTGATTATAACAACCACGACTATGACTATATCACCCCCGACTATGATTATATCACCCACGACCATGATTATATCAACGACAACCATGATTATAACAACCAGGACCATGACTATAACAACCAGGACCATGATTATAACAACCACAACCATGATTATAACAACCAGGAACATGACTATAACAACAACGACTATGATTATAACAACCACGACAATGATTATAACAACCACGACCATGATTATAACAACCACGACCATGATTATAACACCAAGGACCATGATTATAACAACCACGAAAATGAATATAACAACCACGACCATGATTATAGAAACCACGACCATGATTATATCAACCACGACCATGTTTATAACAACCAGGACCATGACTTTAACAACCAGGACCATGATTATATCAACCACGACCATGATTATAACAACCACGACCATGATTATAATAACCACGACCATGGTTATAACAACCACGACCATGATTATAACACCAAGACTATGATTATATCACCCACGACAATGATTATAAAAACCACGACCATGATTATAACAACCACGACCATGATTATATAACTACGACCATGATTAAATAACCACGACCATGATTATACACCAAGACTATGACATCACCCATGACAATGATTATAAAATCCACGATTATGATTAAATAACCACGACCATGATTATAACAACCACGACAATGATTATAACACCACGACCATGATTATATCACCCACAACCATGATTATAACAACCACGACTATGACTATAACAACCACGACCATGATTAAAACAACTCCCTGACTATGATTATAAATAACCAGGACCATAGATTATAAATAAACTACGACCCGCGGATTATAACACCAAGACTATGATTATATCACCCACGACAATTATTATAATAACCACGACCATGATTATAAATAACCAGGACGATGACTATAACAACGGGACCATGAGATTATAACAACCACGAATGCCATGATTATAATAACCAGACCTGCTGTGATTATAACAAACACGACTATGATTATATCACTCATTTAAATATGATTATAACAACCATGACTATGATTTCAACAACTACGACCATGATTATTATAAATAAACTAACAGACAACGATTAAAACAACCACGACTATGATCAGAGTCACCCACGACTGATTATAACAACCACGACTGTGATTATAAATAACCACGACCATGTATATAAATAAATCCAGACCATGATTTAAAATAACCACGACCATGATTATAAATAACCACGACCATGATTATAAATAAATCCACGACCATGATTATAACAACCACGACCATGATTATAACCACGGCCATGGTTATGACAACCATTACCATGATTATAACAACTACGACCAAGATTATAACAAGCCAAGACCATGATTATAACAACCAAGACCATGATTATAATAACTACAACCATGATTATAACAACTACGACCATGATTATAACAACCACGACCATGATTATAACAACCACGACCATGATTATAACAACCACGACCATGATAGTAATAACCACGACCATGATTATAACAAACACGACCATGATTATAACAACCACGACCATGATCATAAAAACCACGACCATGATTATAATAACTACGACCATGATCATAACAACTACGGCCATGATTATAAGAACCACGACCATGATTATAACAACCACGACCACGATTAAAACAACCACGACCATGATTATAACAACAACGACCATGATTATAAAAACCACGTCCATGATTATAACCTACCAGGACCATGACTATAACAACCAGGACCATGATTATAACAACCACGGCCATGATTATAACAACCAGGACCATGATTATAACAACCAGGACTATGATTATAACAACCACGACCATGATTATAATAACCACGACCATAATTATATGAACCACGACCATGATTATAACAACCACGACCATGATTATTACAACCACGGCGATGATTATAACCACGACCATGATTATAACACCACGACTATGATTATATCACCCACGACCATGATTATATAAACCACGACTATGAATATAACAACCACGACCATGATTATAACAACCACGACTTATTATAAAACCACGACCATGATTATAACAACCACGACAATGAATAAACAACCACGCTTATGATCATAACCACGCCCATTATGCGACAACCACGACCATGACACAACAACACGACCAAGGAATATAACAACCACCATGATTATCATAACCACGACCAGGATTATAACAACCACGACCAGTTATAACAACCACGACCATGATTATAACAACCCGACCATGATTATAACAACCACGACCATGATTATAACAACCACGACTATGATTGTAACAACCACAAACATGAATATAACAAGCACGACCATGATTATAACAACCACGACTATGATTATAACAACCATGACCAAGATTATAACAACCACGACCATGATCATAACAACCACGACCATGATTATAACCACGACCATGATTATGACAACCATGAACATGATTATAACTTGCACAACCATGATTATAACAACCAAGACCATGATTATAACAACCACGACCATGATTATAATAATCAAGACCATGATTATAACAACCACAACCATGATTATAACAACCACAACCAAGATTATAACCTACCACTACCATGATTATAATAACCACGACCATGATTATATCAACCAGGCCCATGATTATAACAACAACGACTATGATTATATCACCCCCGACTATGATTATATCACCCACGACCATGATTATAACAACCACGACCATGATTATATTAACCACGACCATGATTATAACAACCAGGACCATGATTATAACAACCAGGACCATGATTATAACAACCACAACCATGATTATAACAACCAGGAACATCACTATAACAACAATGACTATGATTATAACAACCACGACAATGATTATAAGAACCATGACCATGATTATAACAACCAGGACGATGACTATAACAACAAGGACCATGATTATAACAACCACGACCATGATTATAACAACCACGACCATGATTATAATAACCACGACCATGATTATAACATCAACGACCATGATTACAATAACCACGACCATTATTATAAAAACCACGACAATGATTATAACAACCACGACTATGATTATAACAACCACGACCATGATTATAACAACCACGCCAATGATTATAACACCCACGACCATGATTATATCACACACGACCATGATTATAACAACCAGGACGATGACTATAACAACCAGGACCATGATTATAACAACCAGGACTATGATTATAACAACAACGACCATAATAATAACAAGCAGGACTATGATTATAACAACCACGACCATGATTATAACAACCAGGACCATGATTATAACAACCAGGACCATGATTATAACAAACACGACTATGATTATATCACCCACGACCATGATTATAATAAACTATGACTATGATTTTAACAACCACGACCAAGAATTATAACAACCACAACTATGAGATTAAAACAACCACGACTATGATCATCACCCACGACCGTGATTATAACAACCACGACCATGAATATAACAACCACGATCATGATTATAATAACAGCGACCATGATTATAACAACCACGACCATGATTATAACAACCACGACCAAGATTATAACAACCACGACCATGATTATAACCACGACCATGGTTATTACAACCATGACCATGATTATAACAACCACGACCATAATAATAACAAGCCAAGACCATGATTATAACAACCACGACCATGATTATAATAACCACGACCATGATTATAACAACTACGACCATGATTATAACAACCACGACCATGATTATAAAAACCACAACCATGATTATAACAACTACTTTAATTATGATTATAAGAACCACGACCATGATTATATACAACCACGACCATGATTATAACAATGACGACCATGATTACAACAACCACGACCATGATTATATCAAACATGACCATGATTATAACAACCACGACAATGATTATAACAACAAGGACCATGATTATAACAAACACGACCATGATTATGACAACCACGACCATGATTATAACAACCATGACCATGATTATAACATCAACGACCATGATTACAATAACCACGACCATAATTATAAAAACCACGACAATGATTATAACAACAAGGACCATGATTATAACAACCTCGACCATGATTATAACTTGCACGACCATGATTATAACAACCACGACCATGATTATGACAACCACGACCATGATTATAACAACCACGACCATGATTATAACAACCACGACCATGATTATAATAACTTAATCATGAGATTATAATTAGCACGACCATGATTATAACAACTAATGACCATGATTATAACAAACTAACACTCATGATTATAACAACCACGAAGATGATTATAATAACCACGACTATGATTATAAATAACCACGACCATGATTACAACAAATCAATGACCATGACATAAATAAATCATGACAATGATTATAAATAACAAGCGAATCTATAATTATAAAAACCATTTAATTCATGATTATAAGAACCACGACCATGATTATAACAACCGCGACCATGATTATAACAACCACCACCATGACTATAACAACCACGACCATGATTATACCAACCACGACAATGAGTATAACAAAAAGGGCCATGATTATAACAACCACGACCATGATTATAACTAGCATGACCATGATTATAACAACCACGACCATGATTATAACAACCACGACTATGATTATAACAACCACGACCATGATTATAACAACGATGACCAAGATTATAACAACCACGGCAATGATTATAATTTGCACGACCATGATTATAACAACAAGGACCATGATTATAACAACCACGACTATGATTATAACAACCACGACCATGATTATAACAACGATGACCAAGATTATGACAACCACGACCATGATTATAACAACTACGACCATGATTATAATAACCACGACCATGATTATAACAACCATGGCCATGATTATAACAATCACGACCATGATTATAACAACCACGACCATGATTATAACAACCACGACCATGAATATAACAATCACGACTATGATTATAACAACCAAGGCTATGATTATAACAACCACGACCATGATTATAACAACCACGACTACGATTATAACAACCACGACCATTATTATAACAACCACGACTATGATAATAACACCCACGATCATGATTATAACAACCACGACCATGATTATAACAACCATGACCATGATTATAACAACCTCGACCATGATTATTACAACCTCGACCATGATAACAACCACGACCATGATTATAACAACTACGATTCATGGTCTTATAATAACTACTTAATTCATGATTATAAACCACGGATTCATGATTATAAACAACCACGACCATGATTATAACAATCACGACCATGATTACAACAACCACGACCATGATTATATCAAACATGACCATGATTATAACAACCACGACAATGATTATAACAACAAGGACCATGATTATAACAACCACGACCATGATTATAACAACCACGACCATGATTATAACAACCATGACCATGATTATAACATCAACGACCATGATTACAATAACCACGACCATAATTATAAAAACCACGACAATGATTATAACAACAAGGACCATGATTATAACAACCTCGACCATGATTGTAACTTGCACGACCATGATTATAACAACCACGACCATGATTATGACAACCACGACCATGATTTCTTTCTTTGCAACAACTAATGCACCATGATTATAACAACCACGACCAAGGATTATAATAACCACGACCTTGATTATAATTAGTACGCATCTATGATTATAACAAATCATTTACTATGATTATAACAACCACGACCATGATTATAACAACTAATGACCATGATTATAACAACCATTTAATTCATGACATAAATAACCACGACCATGATTACAACAACCACGACCATGATTATAACAACCACGACAATAATTATAACAAAAAGGACCATAATTATAAAAACCACGACCATGATTATAACTAGCACGACCATGATTATAACAACCCGACAATGATTATAACAACCACTACTATGATTATAACCTGCACGACCGTGATTATAACAACCACGACCATGATTATATCAACAACGACCATGATTATAACAACCACGATTATGATTATAACAATCACGACCATGATTATAACAACCACGACCATGATTATAACACCCACGACTATGATTATAACAACCACGACCATGATTATAACAACGATGACCAAGATTATAACAACCACGACCATGATTATAACTTGCACGACCATGATTATAACAACCACGACCATGATTATAACAACCACGACCATGATTATAACAACCACGACCAACGACCATGATTATAACAACGATGACCAAGATTATAACAACCACGACCATGATTATAAAAACTACGACCATGATTATATCAACCATGACCATGTTTATAACAACCACGACCATGATTATAACAATCACGACCATGATTATAACAAACACGACCATGAATATAACAATCACGACCATGATTAACATAACCACGACCAGGATTATAACAACCACGGCCATGATTATAACAACCACGACCATGATTATAACAACCACGACCATGATTATAATAACCAGGACCATGATTAAAACAACCACGACGATGATTATAAAAACCACGACCATGATTATAACTACCACGACCATGATTATAATAACCACGACAATGATTAAAACAACCACGACTATGATCATATGACCCACGACCGTGATTATAACAACCACGAACATGAATATAACAACAAGGACTATGATTATAACAACCACGACCATGATTATAATAACCACGATTATGATTATAATTAGCACGACCATGATTATAAATAAATCACGACCATGATTATAACAACCACGACCATGATTAGGTAACAACCACGTTCATGATTATAACAACCACGACTATGATTATAAATAACCACGACCATGATTACAAATAACCACGCCCATGATTATAACAACCACGACAATGATTATAACAACAAGGACCATAATTATAGAAACCACGACCATTATTATAACTAGCACGACCATGATTATAACAACCACGACCATTATTATAACTAGCACGACCATGATTATAACAACCACGACCATGATTATAACAACCACTACTAAGATTATAACTTGCACGACCATGATTACAACAACCACGACCATGATTATATCCACCACGACCATGATTATAACAACCTCGATTATGATTATAACAATCACGACTATGATTATAACTTGCACGACCATGATTATAACAACCACGACAATGATTATAACAACAAGGACCATAATTATAAAAACCACGACCATGATTATAACTAGCACGACCATGATTATAACAACCACTACTATGATTATAACTTGCACGACTATGATTATAACAACCACGACCATGATTATATCAACCACGACCATGATTATAACAACCTCGATTATGATTATAACAATCACGACCATGATTATAACAACCACGACCATGATTATAATAATCACGACTATGATTATAACAACCACGACCATGATTATAACTTGCACGACCATGATTATAACAACCACGACCATGATTATAACAACCACGACTATGATTATAACAACCACGACCATGATTATAACAACGATTACCAAGATTATAACAACCACGACCATGATTATAACAACTACGACCATGATTATAATAAACACGACCATGATTATAACAACCACGACCATGATTATAACAATCACGTCCATGATTATAACAACCACGACCATGATTATATCAAAGACGACCATGATTATAACAACCACGACCATGATTACAATAACCACGACCATTATTATACCAACCACGACAATGATTATAACAACCACGACCATGATTATTACAACCACGACCATGATTATAATAACCACAACCAAGATTATAACCTACCACTACCATGATTATAATACCACGACCATGATTATATCAACCAGGCCCAAGATTATAACAACCAAGACTATGATTATATCACCCTCGACTATGATTATATCACCCACGACCATGATTATAACAACCACGACCATGATTATATCAACCACGACCATGATTATAATAACCACGACCATGATTATAACAACCACGACCATGATTATAACAACCACGACCATGATTTACAATAAATCACTTAATTATGATTATAATAACCACGACCATGATTATAATTAGCACGACCATGATTATAACAACCACGACCATGATTATAACAACCACGACCATGATTATAACAACCACGACCATGATTACAACAACCACGACCATGATTACAACAACCATGACAATGATTATAACAACAAGGACCATAATTATAAAAACCACGACCGTGATTATAACTAGCACGACCATGATTATAACAACCACGACCATGATTATAACAACCACTACTATGATTATAACTTGCACGACCATGATTTTACCAACCACGACCATGATTATATCAACCACGACCATGATTATAACAACCACGATTATGATTATAACAATCACGACCATGATTATAACAACCACGACCATGATTATAACAACCACGACTATGATTATAACAACCACGACCATGATTACAACAACCACGCCCATGATTATAACAACCACGACAATGATTATAACAACAAGGACCATAATTATAGAAACCACGACCATTATTATAACTAGCACGACCATGATTATAACAACCACGACCATTATTATAACTAGCACGACCATGATTATAACAACCACGACCATGATTATAACAACCACTACTATGATTATAACTTGCACGACCATGATTACAACAACCACGACCATGATTATATCAACCACGACCATGATTATGACAACCTCGATTATGATTATAACAATCACGACTATGATTATAACTTGAACGACCATGATTATAACAACCACGACCATGATAGTAACAACCACGACTATGATTATAACAACCACGACCATGATTATAACAACAATGACCAAGATTATAACAACCACGACCATGATTATAACAACTACGACCATGATTATAATAAACACGACCATGATTATAACAACCACGACAATGATTATAACAACAAGGACCAAAATTATAGCCTCCACGACCATGATTATAACAAACACGACCATGATTAAAACAACGATGACCAAGATTATAACAACCACGACAATGATTATAACAACTACGACCATGATTATAATAAACACGACCATGATTATAACAACCACGACCATGATTATAACAATCACGACCATGATTATAACAACCAGGACCATGATTATATCAAAGACGACCATGATTATAACAACCACGACCATGATTACAATAACCACGACCATTATTATACCAACCACGACAATGATTATAACAACCACGACCATGATTATAACAACCACGACCATGATTATAATAACCACAACCAAGATTATAACCTACCACTACCATGATTATAATACCACGACCATGATTATATCAACCAGGCCCAAGATTATAACAAACAAGACTATGATTATATCACCCTCGACTATGATTATATCACCCACGCCCATGATTATAACAACCACGACCATGATTATATCAACCACGACCATGATTATAACAACCACGACCATGATTATAAAAACCACGACTATGATTATAACAACCACGACCATGATTATAACAACGATGACCAAGATTATAACAATCACGACTATGATTATAACTTACACGACCATGATTATAACAACCACGACCATGATTATAACAACCACGACTGTGATTATAACAACCACGACCATGATTATAACAACGATGACCAAGATTATAACAACCACGACCATGATTATAACAACTACGACCATGATTATAATAAACACGACCATGATTATAACAACCACGACCATGATTATAACAACTACGACCATGATTATAATAACCACGAACATAAATATAACAACCACGACCATGATTATAACACCAAGACTATGATTATATCACCCACGACTATGATTATAAAAACCACGACTATGATTATAACAACCACGACCATGATTATAACAACCACGACAATGATTATAACACCCACGACCATGATTATATCACCCACGACCATGATTATAACAACCAGGACAATGACTATAACAACCAGGACCATGATTATAACAACCAGGACTATGATTATAACAACAACGACCATGATAATAACAAGCAGGACTATGATTATAACAACCACAAAAATGATTATAACAACCACGACCATGATTATAACAAACAGGACCATGATTATAACAAACACGACTATGATTAAATCACCCACCTCCATGATTATAACAACCATGACTATGATTTTAACAACCACGACCATGATTATAACAACCACGACAATGATTAAAACAACCACGACTATGATCATATCACCCACGACCGTGATTATAACAACCACGACCATTAATATAACAACCACGACCATGATTATAACAAGCCAAGACCATGATTATAACAACCACGACCATGATTATAATATCCACGACCATGATTATAACAACCCCGACCATGATTATAACAACCACGACCATGAATGTAACAACCACGACCATGATTATAATAACAGCGACCATGATTATTAAGCAACTACGACCATGATTATAACAAACACGACTATGATTATAACAAGCCAAGACCATGATTATAACAACCACGGACCATGATTATAATTATCCACGACCATGATTATAACAACCCCGACCATGATTATACCAACTACTTATCTCATGAATACAACAACCACGACCATGATTATAATAACAGCGACCATGATTATTACAACCATTTAATTATGATTATAACAAACACGACCATGATTATAACAACCACGACCATGATTATAACTACGACCATGCTGAGACAACTTGATGACCATGATTATAATAACCACGACCATTATTATAACAGACACGACCATGATTATACAACCACGACCATGATTATAAAACCATTTAATTCGCGATTATAATTAAATCACGACCATGATGGTAAGAACCATGACCATGATTATATATACAACCACGACCATGATTATAAATAATCACGACCACATTATAACAACCACGACCATGATTATATCAAACATGACCATGATTATACCAACCACGACCATGAATATAGCAACCACGACCATGATTATAATAATCACGACCATGATTAAAACAACCACGACCATGATTATAACAACCACGACCATGATTATACGAACCACGACCATGATTATAAAAACCGTGACCATGATTATAAGAACCACGACCATGATTATAACAACCACGACCATGATTATAACAACCACGACTATGATCATAACAACCACGACCATGATTATAACAACCACGACCATGATTATAATATCCACAACCATAATTATAACAACCACGACATTGATTATAACAACCACGACCATGATTATAACAACGATGACCAAGATTATAACAGCCACGACCATGATTATATCAACTACAACCATGATTATAAGAACCACGACCATGATTATAACAACCACGACCATGATTATAACAACCACGAGAATGATTATAACAACCACGACCATGATTATACCAACCACGACAATGATTATAGCAACAAGGACCATGATTATAACAACCACGACAATGATTATAACAACAAGGACCATGATTTTAACAACAACGACCATGATTATATCAAACACGACCATGATTATAACAACTACGACTATGATTATAAAAACCACGACCATGATTGTAATAACCACGACCATGATTATAAGAACCATAACCATGATTATAACAACCACGACCATGATTATAACAATCACGATCATGATTATAACAACCACGACCATGATTATATCAA
>NW_024727291.1:0-20737 GCF_018991925.1 Homarus americanus
TTGCCCTGAGGCTGCCATATGGCAAGGCGATCTCAGTCTGACTTTGTGAGCCGTGCATGGCACACGCTAGTCACCACTTGTATTTCTCCTATCCCTTAATAAACGGACTTCAGTGTTACCCGGTGTTTCCCGACCCATCACTGCATTCTTCAGGGAACACTTGTAAGCATCATGGCGCAGTGACTAGGATCTGTGGACTTACATGTGTGTGAACAATGCAGACGGTTACATCTGCCGGCGATATGCGCGTCGACTCATAGTGTGTTGTGTTGTGTTGCGCTGTGTTTCGCCGCGATGTGCAGTGTTGGGCCGTCACAGTGCTTTTTAGTGACGGTGGCAGTGTTAGTGTCAGTGTATTAGTGTGTGTCTAGAGCTGAGAGTTGAGCATTGGCCTGTTTTTTGTGGTACCCACGGAGCACGCAGGCGTACACCCTTCTCGCGTGACATCCCGGAAGACACTGACGGTCTCACCCCTCCCCCGCCGCGTCTCTAGCCACTGGCATTAAGGCCACCACGAAGTGCATCTGCTGTCTCAGACACACACACACACACGCACGCACTCACTCACGGACAGAACAGTGTACTCTGCGTTATTTCTGCGCTGTTTATGTCATATATATGTGGTTCGAGCTGTTGAGGCGCCACTTTATATACTAAACAGTGCAGTCCATGCACACACAAAGATGGGCGGTAAGAAGGGACAACGTCAAGATGGGAGACACGACTCCCCACCACCTTCCCCTCCACTGGGCGCAGACTCTCATCCTCCACCTCCAGTGACGGTCATTGCCACAATTCTGAGGTGGATGGACGACCGGGAAGAGAGATGGATCTTCAGAGGGAGGAGACACGAAGAGAGGAGGAAAAGTTGCGTTTTGAGGCACTATTGGCGACCCTAGCGCTAACCCACCCTCCCTCACTCGCAGGTAGCGCGCATATAGGCGCCAATATCCTTCCTCCTCCACCACACCAGCGTCCTCCAGGTACTCTTGCCTCCAAACAAACAGCTCCCAAGGCATAACTTCAACCCCCACCCGCCCTCTCACCAGACGTCACGTTTCAGCATTTTCGTGAGTGGAGGCGGCGTTGGACAGATTACTCCACGATGGTGGACCTTGACAGCATGCCCCCAAACAAACAGCTCATCCAACTGCGGATGTGTTTGTCGCTGGAGACCCAGAGAATTTTGGAGCACACGTTGCAAGTGCCTCCCGATTCTACCTCTTCAGTGACGGATGTGCTCGACCTTTTACAGGAGCATGTTAAGGGTCGGAATAACGAGGCTTTGCGTCGCCGCGCCTTCACCAGCTGCAAGCAGGCGGAGAACGAATCCTTTGACGACTTTTTTGTACGCTTGAAGAGTTTGTCAGAGGAGATCGATGTCTGCAAGGCGCACAGCCGGGAATGTGAGGAAGCCTGGATCAAGCACGGGATCTTGGCAGGTGTCAGGCAGGAAGAGTTGGTGCAGCGACTCATCCCCCTGGACGCTTCCTCCACACTCCAGGCGGTAGTGACTGAATGTCGGTCGTACGAGGCCACCAAGTCCGCCACCTCTGCCTTACGGGCCCCTCCTGCTGTGAGAGCTATCTCACAATACAAGAAGGATAAGAAGGCGGGCAACAACGTGAAAGCTGCAGCATGTTCTTCCACGCCTCCGCCTAGTGCTTCCTGTGGCAGCTGTGGAAAGCAGCATGGCCCCAAGACTTGCCCGGCCACCGATGCACTGTGTCGTGGATGTGACCGTAAGGGCCACTGGTCTAACACAGACAGGTGCCCTGCACGAGGCCACAAGTGTCAGGCCTGCGGTCGCTATGGACACTACGACAAGTGCTGCCGCCAACCCAAGTCCAAAAGCCCGAGACGAGGAGGAAAGCAGCGCACTTCCCTCGGGGTGGTTCGCACGCAGCCCCCTCCAGATGGCCCACCCAGTCCCAAGCAGCAGGGGAGTCACATCAGGAGGGTGGAATCGACCACACGCCCCAGGGCTACCCCTTCCCCCACCATCCGCGTCGCCGTCACACAGGGTGATGTGTCGGGTCACATCGAGGTGATACCGGACACCGGCGCTGATACTACGGTGATTGGGTTGAAGCACCTCCAGAAACTGGGCCTCACCAAACGCGACTTGGGACCACCGCTGCAGCTGCAGTACTACAATGCGGACGGTTTCCAGATGCCGGACGCTGTGGGCTCCTTTCAAGCTGAGATCATCTACGGCGACAAGTCGTGTCACGGATGGATCGACGTGCAGTCTACTCTCGCTACACCCTTGTTGTCGTGGGAGCACTGCAAGGAGTTAGGCGTGGTGCCCAGAGACTTTCCCGAGCAGATCCCAGCTGCTCGATACACCGCCAGCAGGGTGAGTGAATCAACGAGCGACGCGCCTGGTGCTGCCACACAGAGCTGCCCAGAACCAGCGTCCACTCCCACCCACACAGGACACTCCCCTGCCCAGATCCTGTATGGTCACCCTCTCCGCTCTTGCGTTCCTGCACACACCAAGGCCTTTGCGAAGGACTAGCAGACCAGAGCCGAGAGCTGCGACCGCCGCGCCGCTACATGTGCCAAGGACGCCAAGGCTCGGTATGACGACCGTGCCCGCCCTCTTCAGCCAGTGGAGGTTGGTGCCCTTGTCCGCGTCCAGGTCCCGACGACGACACGTTGGGACAAGGTGGGCATAGTGATGGGCGTCGGCCGGTCGCGGGACTACAAGGTCAGGATACCGAGCGGCCGTGTCTGGTGGAGGAACCGCTGCTTCCTCCGGCCAGTCCCACCCCCTGCTGCTGGCCCCCTGACCGAGGACGAGTCACCTACACCTCACGAGGATCAGCCCCACAGTGCACCTCGACGCTCGGAGCGACTTAGGACTAAGAAGTCTGCTCAAGACAAATACAATGAGCGTGAGGGGGGAGGGAGATGTAGGTTATGCATCTAAGCTACTGTGCCGAGTAGCAACCTTGTAAATAAGCTACTGTGCCGAGAAGCATTTATATATATAATTACGTGGCAACACTGCACGTGTTAAGTGGCAACATTGCCCCGAGGCTGCCATATGGCAAGGCGGTCTCAGTCTGACTGTGTGAGCCGTGCATGGCACACGCTAGTCACACCTCGTATTTCTCCTATCCCTTAATAAACGGACTTCAGTGTTACCCGGTGTTTCCCTACCCATCACTGCATTCTTCAGGGAACACTTGTAACCATCAAGTGGAGTACCTAGGAGTGTCAAAGGTGTACCTGGGAGTGTCAGAGGTGTACCTGGGAGTGTCAGAGGTGTGCCTGGGAGTGTCACAGGTGCACCTGGGAGTGTCTGAGGTGTACCTTGGGCGTGTCTGAGCTGTACCTGGAAGTGTCAGAGGTGTACGTGGGAGTGTCTGAGGTGTACCTGGGAGTGTCTGAGGTGTACCTGGAAGTGTCTGAGGTGTACCTGGAAGTGTCTGAGATGTACCTGGGAGTGTCAGGGGTGTAACTGGGAGAGTCGGAGGTGTAACTAAGAGTGTCAGAGGTGTACCTGGGAGTGTCAGAGGTGTACCTGGGAGTGTCAGGAGGAGCACCCTCATGCGTCAGAGGTGTACCTGGAGGCCAGGTGTACCTGGGAGTGCCCAGAGGAGTACCTGGGAGGCCAGAGGTGTACCTTGGAGCGTCAGGGGTGTAACCTTGGAATGTCAGAGGTGTACCTGGGAATGTCAGAGATGTACCTGGGAGTGTCAGAGATGTACCTCGGAGTGTCTCAGGTGTACCTGGGAGTGTCTGAGGTGTACCTGGGAGTGTCAGTGGAGAACCAGGGAGTGTAAGAGGTGTCCCTGGGAGTGTAGGAGGTGTCCCTGGGAGTGTCAGAGGTGTACCAGGGAGTGACAGAGGAGTACCTAGGAGTGTTAAAGGTGTACCTGGGAGTGTCGGAGGTGTACCTGGGAGTGTCAGAGGTATACCTGGGAGTGTCAGAGGTGTACCAGGGAGTGTCAGAGCTGAACCAGGGAGTGTCAGAGGTGAACCAGGGAGTCTCTGAGGTGTACCTGGGAGTATCGGAGGTGTACCTGGGAGTATCGGAGGTGTACCTGGGAGCGTCAGAGGTGTTCCAGGGAGTGTCATTGGTGTACCTGGGAGTGTCATTGGTGTACCTAGGAGTGTCAAAGGAGTACCAGGGAGTGTCAGAGGTGTACCTGGGAGTGTCAGAGGTGTACCTGGGTGTGTCTGAGGTGTACCTGGCAGTGTCAGCGGTGTATCTGGCAGTGTCAGCGGTGTACCTGGGAGTGTCAGCGGTGTACCTCGGAGTGTCAAAGGTGTACTTGGGAGTGTCACAGGTGTACCTGGGATTGTCTGAGTTGTACTTGGGAGTGTCTGAGGGGTACCCGGTAGTGTCATTGGTGTACCTGGGAGTGTTTGAGGTGTACCTGAGAGTGTCAAAGGAGTACCAGGGAGTGTCAGAGGTGTACCTGGGAGTGTCAAAGATGTACCTGGGAGTGTCAGGGTTATACCCTGGGAGTGCTCTGGAGGTGCAACTGGAGGTCAGAGGTGTACCTGGGAGGCCATTGGTGTACCTGGGAGTGTCAGAGGTGTACCTGGGTGTGTCTGAGGTGTACCTGGGAGTGACAGCGGTGTACCTGGGAGTGTGTGAGGTGTACCTGGAAGTGTCTGAGGTGTACATGGAGTGTCAGAGGTGTACCTAGGAGTGTCAGCGGTGTAACTGGGAGTGTCAGCGGTGTACCTACGAGTGTCATTGGTGTACCTGAAAGTGTCAGGGGTGTACCTTGGAGTGTCGGAGGTGTACCTGGGTGTGTCAGAGGTGTACCAGGGAATGTCAGTGGAGTACCTGGGAGTGTCAGAGGTGTACCAGGGAGTGTCAGTGGTGTACCTGGGAGTGTCATTGGTGTACCTGGGAGCGTCAGGGGTATACCTGGAAGTGTCAGAGGTGTACATGGGAGTGACAGCGGTGTACCCGGGAGTCTCAGAGGTATACCTGTTAGTGTCAGAGATGTACGTGGGAGTGTCACAAGTGTTCCTGAGAGTGTCATTGGTGTACCTGGGAGTGTTTGAGGTGTAACTGGGAGTGTCAAAGGAGTACCAGGGAGTGTCAGAGGTGTACCTGGCAGATTCAGAGGTGTACCTGGGAGAGTCAAAGGTGTATCTGGGAGTGTCTGAGGTGTACCTGGGAGGGTCAAAGCTGTACCTGGGAGTGTCATTGGTGTACCTGTGAGTGTCAGAGGTGTAACTGGAAGTGTCAGAGGTGTACCTGGAAGTGTCAGAGGTGTACCTGGGAGTGTCAGGAGTGTACCTGGGAGTGTCAGCGGTGTACCTGGGAGTGTCAGAGGTGTACCTGTGAGTGTCTGAGGTATACCTGGGAGTGTCTGAGGTGTTCCTGGGAGTATCTGAGGTGTACCTGGGAGTGTGAGAGGTGTACTTGGGAGTGTCTGAGGTGTACCTGGGAGTGTCAGAGGTGTACCTCGGAGTGTTAGATGTATACCCGGGGAGTGTCAGAGGTGTACCTGGGAGGCCATGGTGTACCTGGGAGTATCGGAGGTGTACCAGGAAGTGTCAAAGGTGTACCTTGGAAGCGCTCAGAGGTGTACCTTGGGAGTGTCATTGGTGTACCTGGGGAGTGTCAGGAGGTGTACCCAGGGAGGCTCAGTGTGGTGTACCTGGGAGTGTCAGCGGTGTACCTGGGAGTGTCAGAGGTGAACCTGGGAATGTCTGAGGTGTACCTGGGAGTGTCTGAGCTGTACCTGGGAGTGTCTGAGGTGTCCCCGGGAGTGTCAGAGAAGTACCAGCGAGTGTCAGAGGAGTACCTGGGAGTGTGAGAGGTGTACCTGGGAGTGTGTGAGGTGTACCTGGGAGTGTCGGAGGTGTACCTGGGAGTGTCAGAGGTGTACCTGGGAGTATCAGAGGTGTACCTGGGAGTGTCTGAGGTGTACCTGGAAGTGTCTGAGGTGTACATGGAGTGTCAGAGGTGTACCTCGGTGTGTCAGAGGTGTACCTGGAAGTGTCAGAGGTGTACATGGAAGTGTCAGAGGTGTACCTGGAAGTGTCAGAGGTGTACCTGGGAGTGTCTGAGGTGTACCTGGGAGGGTCAGAGGTGTACCTGGAAGTGTCAGAGGTGTACCTGGAAGTGTCAGAGGTGTACCTGGGAGTGTCTGAGGTGTACATGGAGTGTCAGAGGTGTATCTGGCAGTGTCAGCGGTGTACCTGGGAGTATCAGCGGTGTACCAGGGAGTGTCAGAGCTATACCTGGGAGTATCAGAGGTGTACCAGGGAGTGTAAGTGGTGTTCCTGGGATTGTCATTGGTGTAACTGGGAGTGTCAGGGGTGTACCTGGGAGTGACAGCGGTGTACCTGGGAGTGTCTGAGGAGTACCTGGGAGTGACAGCGGTGTACCTGGGAGTGTCTGAGGTGTACCTGGGAGTGTCTGAGGTATACCTGGGAGAGCCAGAGGTGTACCTGGGGGTATCGGAGGTGTACCTGGGAATGTTAGATGTATACCTTGGAGTGTCAAAGGTGTACCTGGGAGTGTCAGCGGTGTACCTGGGAGTATCGGAGGTGTACCAGGAAGTGTCAGAGGTGTACCTGGAAGTGTCAGAGGTGTACCTGGGAGGTGGGAGTGTCAGAGGTGTACCAGGGAGTATCAGTGGTGCACCTGGGAGTGTCATTGGTGTACCTGGGAGTGTCAGGGGTATACCTGGAAGTGTCAGAGGTGTACCTGGGATTGTCAGAGGTGTACCTGGGAGTGTCAGGGGTGTACCTGGGAGTGTCAGGGGTGTACCTGGGAGTGACAGCGGTGTACCCGGGAGTGTCAGAGGTGTACCTGTTAGTGTAAGAGGAGTACATGGGAGTGTCACAAGTTTTCCTGAGAGTGTCAAAAGTGTACCTGGGAGTGTCAGAGGTGTACCTGGGAGTGTCAGAGGTGTTCCTGGGAGTGTCACAGGTGCTTGGTGTAGCCCCAGATAGCTATGCTGTAAGGTTGGGTAGCCTACTGAGTGGTAAGCCGGTAGAAATTTACACGTCCCTGTCTGCCGACATCACCCGAGATTACTTCTTGTTGAAGCAAGCTCTCTTGCGAGGATTTTGCAAGACTTCTGACGGTTATCGTGCTGATTTCCGCAGAACGAAGATTAGAGCGGGAGAAACGTACCAGCAGTTTTCGATTTACCTGGGTCGTTTATTTCAACAATGGCTGGAGACCTCAGGGGTTGAAGAAACCTTTGAGTCTCTCTCTAACTTCATGATATTAGATCAGTTTTTGTCTTCTCTACCTCCAGACTTGAGAATTTTCATCAAAGAACACCAGCCAGCGACGCTTGGAGAAGCTGTGCATCTTGCCGACAACTGGGCGTCTGCTCGCAACGCCTACCCCAAGTCTTCCCCTCCTGTGGTGAAGATTGCGAAGCCTCCGTCCTCCGAGGAAGCATCCCCAGGAGTACACAGGAGTAGTCCACCAGCCGTGCGGTGTCACAGCTGCGGAGAAGAAGGGCACATTCGTTCTCGCTGTCCCAGGAATCCCCTCGCCTTCAAGACTGCTGACACTCATCAACCCAGCAACAAGGTCGGATTCTGTTTGGAGAACAGGAGCTGCCCCCGTTATTGTGTCAGTGGAACAATCAATGGGTTTAGGGCATCTACTTTCATCAGGGACACTGGTTGCTCGTGCATTATTGTCTCTGAAGAAGCCCTGCCTGACGCTGTCATCTCCAGCTGCCCGAAGGTTAGTGTCGCCGATTATTTAGGTCGTGTTGACCAGTTCCCGGTTGTTAGGTGCTACCTGCGTAGCTCCTATTTCACTGGTTGGTCTAATGTGGTAAGAGCTCCCATTAAATTTGCTAGTGCCCTCATTGGTAATGTTCCCGGTGTTCGTGACCCTAACGACCCGGAAACGTTAAAACTCTCCTCGCCACCGGCACCAGTCTCCTCACGCCACCTGCTGATGACGACGACTCGCCACCTGCCGAGGTCGCCTCGCCACCCTCTCACGCCGCCACGCCTGCCGCCAAGGTCCAACCTGTAGGGCCACGGACGGCGAAGGTGAAACGACCGCATCCCCTGATTCTGCCGAATTTGTTGCCACTGACTGTGACGCCCAAGGAGTTCGCCAAGCTTCAAGACTCGTGTGCCACTCTGAAGCGGGTAAGGGAGAAGGTGACTTCCGGGGAGGAGGATCAGGTGAGAGATGGGTCGGTTTATATGTTTGTTTCTATTAATGGGGTGTTACACAGGTCTTGTGCTTCATCCAAGCGTCCAGCTAAAGTAGGTCGGTTTTTACTTGTTGTCCCTGCTGTTTGTCGTAGTAACATTCTCTCTGTAGCTCACAAGAGCTCTTTTGTAAGTCACTGTTCTCGTAGGAAAACTTATAGGAAAGTTGCTGATCAGTTATACTGGCCAGGTATGGGAGCGGATATTAGAGCTTTTTGTAGTTGTGATCAGTGCCCACGTATGTCCGCCAAGGGTAGAGTCCGTCCTGTTCCACTTGAACCCTTACCCGCCGTTGCAGAACCATCTTCTCGGGTAGCCATAGATTTTGTTGGACGATTCTCACCCCCTTCCTCTAAGAAGCTTAAATTACATCAAGCTAATTTGTTAAAGCAATATAATTGCAGGACCCACATTGCTCGTGTCCTTGACGACGTCCCCAAGCTGGAGTTAGTCGAGGCATTACCCTGCAAGAGTTCCTGTGAAGTTCGGACGCCAGAGTCTGTTGATCTCGGTTGCCAGTTGCTGCCAACACCTGACGAGATAGAAGAATCCTCTACGACTGGAATTGGGCCCAAACTTAAACTTGGACTGAAGTGGACCCCACATGCAGTTCCTTGATACGGCCTTACGTTTTGGACATCAAGTTACCACCTATTCTTTTCTATGACCCTTCTTTATTGTGCAATGTGTATTTAAGCATTTGTTGTAAGATGATTATGCTTTGTGTACTAATCTTAAGTTTAATCTACCTTACAGTAGATTTTTATTGGGGGAGCAGTGTAAGGGCGGAAACGATCCTCCGGCTGGTTACCGCTGCTAACTCGCTCGTTTGCTGGTGCAGACGACACTTGGGGTGGTTGGACGGAGGTGAGAACGGCAGCGACTATCTCCGCCACCGGCAGATTCAACCCAGTCGCCATACCGTCAGTATCTAGCTACCCTGCTGTCCGTCAAATTCTGGCTGTGATCTCATCATAGGTCCTGGACTCGTGGGCTGTGTTCCCAGACCTTCACCTATCAACTGCCAACTCTCTGGTCATCTACCACTACCGCATACCACGACCATTAGTTCATCACATTCCGTCGGTGCCCCGGTGTTCTGCCTTTTCAAGACGTCGCTGAGTGTGGAATTGAAGTGGACGCTTCCCTACCCTCAGTGTGCATCACCGTGTTCCAGAACCTTCCCCCAGGGCCACTGCCGTAGGAAATATTTGTTCATCGTTTGTTTCTATGATCGTTTGATTCCATTAATTGCTGACTCCCCTTTATTGTTCGATTCTATCAATTGTTGACTCCATTTAATTGTTTGAATCCATTAATTGCTGACTCCCATTATTTGTTTGCTTCCTTTAATTGTTTGACTCCCATAATTATTTGATGTTTGTTGAGTGGTGTCAGAGTTTTGTGTTATATTTTTATAGTAAAGAGATGCCAATCTCTAACGGTTGTTTGTTATTCCTCGGAAAACCATGGTCCTTGAATTCCCTTTATTAAGATCCTGATTATCCTGGTAAGGGATTTCTATCCCTAAGTCCCAGGCCTTTAGATCTATTAAGTCTCTTAAGTTCCTTTGATTTAATGGGCCATAGTTTGGGGATCTGTAGATACACCTAACACTAAGTAAGTCCCCTCCCTTTAGTTTAATTTTACACCACTTGGACTCTTCAAAAACATCCTCTCCCTGTACCCTCGCCTGGCTGGCTCTAAGGTCTTGCCTAGCATAGATAACCACACCCCTCTTGCAAGTTTCTTGAAACAGGTTCGTAAATGAGTCATATCCAGCAATTCTGAACTCACATTCTTCTGGGTCGATTTTCCTGTTCTTGTACAATAATTTTACAAGTCCTATATTATCTGCTTGGTGTACCTTCAGTAGCGTTTCAGACTCCTCTCTCTTATCAAGGAACGTATTAGTATTATTGTACAAGACAATCAAGCCAGAATTTGTTCTCGGTGACATCTCTGCTCTTAGTAGTAACCCCCCCCCCCCCAATTCACAGAAGCTGCAGCATTTGCTAAGAACACTGTATTTTGCAGAGTGTGGTTAAAAATGTCATTGCTTACACGGCGCTCGCCTTCTCCCGGCTGATAGGCGGAGCTGGTGCCACCTCCGGTGGGTAGAGAGGGTGGAGGGTGCACTGCTGTCTCCCGGCCCTGTGTCGGCACACTTGCTTCCACCACCCTCTCCCTGAATACAACCCATGTACACCCGTCCCCGCTCCTCCTCGACTCCTCCCTTCTCTACTTTATGCCCTGCAGGAGCTTCCTGTGCTGTTCCCTCCTCATTACCGTGCGATCTGGGTGAATGAATACACTCCGAAATGCCTCGCTCCTTGCTAAGTTTTTTGCCTGCCCAATAACCTCCCATTTCTCCTCCTCACTCAACTAGTGTGATCCTGAGGGGGCGAGACTTGTTCCCCTGCTTTTGTCCCAGCCTCCTCACATCCTGAGGGGTTGATGGCGTCTTCAGAATCTCTCTACAAATATTCTTAAACTGCATCTTATCGTGTGTTTTCTTACTCTCAGTTCCGTCCGCCTGGCTCTCAGGGACTCCAAAAACCATTACATTGTTCCTCCGCTGGAAATGTTCCCGTTGTTCCTCCTCTCCCCTAACAGTAGGTCAGTTAATTTTCATTTCTTCGACACACTTCTTCAGAGTCCCTAGCTGCTGTAGAACCTGTAATGTTCCTGCATTACTCTCAGCCACCTCTCGTGGCCCTGCTAATACCTCAGTATAACTCCTCTTAGCAACCACCTCCAGTCTATCGGCAACTTCCTCAGTCTCAGCAAGGATCTCTTTCCCAACTTCTTCTAGTTTGGCAACCAGCAAGGCACCAGCTTCATCTATTTTCGTCCCTAAGGAACTCGTTCCCCTATGGTTTGCAATCGCCTCTTTCACCTTGAGGTGGGGGGGGGGGCAGACTGTGTATAGATCTACACCTATTAAAAAAAATGTTCTTCGCTGTCCTCTGCTGGTTTTAACCTCCCCTGTTGCCTTTAGAGTAGTCTTCTGTTTTTTTCTTTTTTTTCCAGTTCACTTCGGCGATTTGTCGGTATTTATGTGCTAACTCTATGAACACTGCATTTTGCTATGAATGACGAATTTTATAAACCCACTCAGTCTTTTAGAAACACAGAAAAATAAAATATAACCTTCTTTTGGGCCGTAATACAATGCCTTTAAGGATAGCAAAGCTTGTTGATTTTATTATTTTTTTATTTTAACTAGTATTTCCTTATGCTTTCTTTTCCCGTTCTCATCAACGACTTATCACTGTGTACACTGTATCTCCCTGTGAATGGTGTATTGTAGACACAGTTTCATTCCATGAGAAAGCACACAAACAAAATAAAATTTAAAGTCTCTGTGGCACCTATAACACGACTTGGTTTCAGCTGGCAGTGGTGCCTTCCCAGCTTGCTTGCCTATTTGTATTCACTTTAAGTTATTTACAACCTCTTCCGCAGTCACTGATGACACTATGAACTGATTTAACCAAAGGCACAGTACTACACTCCCTGGTTGGCCTTTATCACAGCCGTGACCACAACTCCGTAAAAAAATAAAAAATATAAAAGCTTTGTCATATGGCAATGATTTTGCGGTTGTAGGCCTCCCGACCTGGGCTGCACCTCCAACTCGGTGGAGATTGAGTTTTCAATAATACAATCACGTCTAACATTAAAAATCCTACATCGATTTACACTTTCACACCACTAAGACGATCTTGATGATCTTATATAATCACTGACCAATATCTGCCTCTCTACAACGAAGGCCCGAACGCCGAACACGCTTTGTTACAGAGACGCAACACAACCCGACCCGAGCCCCTTGCCCGCGGAAGTAGAGGCGGATGAGTGTACTTGAGAGGGAGAGAGATCGAGGGGGTGTATAGGTGATAAGCAGGATGTCAGCAGCAGTGTGGACGGGCCGATATTGAGTGGCCGGGGGAGGGTGTTAAGATGTGAGTTCAGTGAGCGCGACAGGGGAGTCGGTTGCTCACTGCGAAAAAGTTTAACACCAAAGATGGCATTGAGAGCAGTAATTCGATCGCAGACGGGGAGCAGGATTAATTCACGCTGCATAACTTCTATCCTGGTGGTCATAAGGCAGCCGAGGATGAGTCTCATCGTTCTGTTTTGGATTTTCTCTATACTTTGTTTCTCGCGTTGGGAGGCGACTACAAAGACAGGACATGCATAATCTATGACAGCTATGGTGATGGCAATGAGACGTAGGACCCCGACAGAGGCTCCTTTGAGGCCGTGGGTGAGGTACTGGAGGGGCCTCGTTCGATGGCGGCACTGGGAGATGACATGGGCGGCGACAGTGGGGGTGGTGGCGCTGGTAGTGACTCGCAGGGCTACACCAAGGTACCTGTAGGTGCGTACTTGATCAATGTCTTGTCCTTGCAAAGTCAGCGGTGTCTGACCCTGGAAGTGTGAGATGAACTTGGTTTTAGTGTGTGAGATGACTAGACCGAGTGTTTGACAGGTCCGGGCGAACGCGGAGAGTGTCTTATTATGGAATACATGTTCTCTTGTTCTAATTGGGTTTTGTTTTGTTCTGTTGCAGATGTATATGGATTTATGAGTTGAATAAAACCTTGATTACTGAAGGTGTTTGATCTCATACGACAATTTATTCAACTCATATTCTACTAGCAACATGGAACGCATACTCTGCCCCGACAAGCTTGATGTTGATCCAAATTCCCCAGCTGCTGAGAAGGAATACAAGCATTGGCTTAAAACTTTTGAAAACATTATTGATGAGTGTGGAGACAGAGCGCCTGACAAACTACGATGTTTGACAAAATATGTGTCTGCTACTGTGTATGAATTTTTTGCTGATGCTACGGAGTTTGAAACCGCGATACAAGTGTTAGAAAAGGTATATGTTTAAAAGAAAAATGAGATATTCGCCGGACACCAGCTCGCCACAAGACGTCAGCGTCCTTCCGAAACACTGGATGAATTTCTTCGCGACTTGCACAGACTCGGCAAAGATTGTACTCTAAAACTGTCACGGCCGAAGAATATCGTGAAGAGTTAGTATGGGATGACTTCATCAACAGACTGTCTTCTGCAAGTATACGTCAACGTCTATTGGAAAATCAGGCTCTCACACTCTCTCAAGCCTTTGATCAAGCTAGAGCCTTGGATCTTGCACAGCGTACTTCGGAAACCTTCCAGCCACTAGGCCCTGTCATTGCAGCAGCTTCAGGATGTGTGGAGGAAACGTTTAGGTCACCATACACTAATCAACAAGATATATATCCAGATGAGGATTCAACACTTACAAGTATGACCACTAAAAAACGATGTTGGTTTTGTGGTGGCAGTCTTCATTTACGGGCGAGATTTCCAGCTAAAGATAGTGATTGCTTTTCATGTGGAAAAAGAGGGCACTCGGCAAAAGTCTGTCAGACTAAGGGTAAGAAACAGGTCACGGCATCAATTTCATCTCCTACCCTTTGTGCCATCTCAGCTGCTGTTCCTCATTGCCTGAATTGCTCTGCTACAAACTTGAAGGTAAATGGAAGACGAATCTCCCGCCTATTGGTTCGGTAAGTTCTGAGAGTTTCATTAACAAGAGAGTGGCCTATCGGCTTAAGCTTCACATCAAACCCGTTTCCCAAAGTATAACCCTGGCAATGTCTTCTTTAACGGCTTCTGTGATAGGTGAATGTACGGTGGATCTCTATGTGAATGACAGTCATTATCCAAACACACGTCAGGGCGTCATTGAGAATCTTTGTGGTGATGTTATTCTCGGCATAGATTTAAAAAACAACACTCCTCAGTTACCATAGAGCATGGAGGACCCAGACCTGAGCTCATGATTTCCACAATTGGTAACAAGCCTGTATGTAGCCTGGCATCAGCAGGTATGTCAGAACCACTGTTATTTGCAAACATGCAAGGAGATGCAAAGCCGATAGCCACCAAATCTAGGAAGTTTAGCCCTGATGACCAAAAGTTCATTACCAAAGAAATACAACGCTTACTGTCCGAAGGCATCATGGAATCAAGTACAACACCCTGGCGTGCACAGGTCGTGATTGCAAGAGATGATTCAGGCTGTCACAGAAAACGAATGTGCAGCGACTACTCTTCTACGGTGAACATTTACACCAATGTCGACGCATATCCATTGCCAAACATTGAAACCATGGTCAACACTCTTGCTAAGTACCACGTGTTCTCAACATTTGATCTAAAGAGCGCATACCATCAACTACGCAGAAGCGAGTCTGATAAACCCTTTACAGCATTTGAAGCAAATGGCAAACTGTATCAATTCACACGTGTACCATTTGGTGTCGCTAATGGTGTAGCCGTTTTTCAAAGAGCCATAGACAAGTTCGTGGAGGAGGAGAATCTATGTGACACATTTCCCTACCTTGACAATATTACCATAGGTGGTCGGGATCAGAAAGAACTTGACACAAATCTTGAGAAATGTCTTGCTGCTGCTGAGGAAAGGAAGCTGACATTCAATACATCCAAATCTACAATATCAGCAAAATCGATCAATCTTCTGGGTTATCAACTTGGAAATGGTCAAATCAAACCAGATCCTGAAAGGCTAAAGCCACTGCAAGAACTTCCACCACCTACAAACCGATCGACTCTTCAACATGTACTTGGTATATTTGCTTATTACGCTGAGTGGATCCCGGAGTTTTCAGAAAAGGCACGGCCTCTCTACAAGGCTAAATCTTTTCCTCTGGACCGTGAAGCGCTCACAGCTTTTGATGACGTGAAGAAACTGCTTGGGGAAGCTGCCCTAAATAGCATTGACCATGCCATCCCATTTGTTGTGGAGTGTGATGCGTCGGATGTGCCCGTGTCTGCTACTTTGAATCAAGCTGGTTGGCCAGTAGCCTTCATATCTCGGATGTTGTCTGGCAGTGAGATTCACTATCCTCCTGTTGAGAAGGAGGCGACTGAAATAATTGAAGCGGTAAGAAAGTGGTCTCACCTGTTGTTGGGACGGCACTTCACCATTGTTACTGACCAGCGATCAGTTGCAATTATGCTGGACAGTCGTAGGAGGACTAAAGTGAAGAATGACAAGATACAAGGGTGGCGGCTCGAACTCGCATGTTTTAGCTATTCCATTTGGTATCGGCCAGGTAGAGACAACGTTGCTCCTGACACTTTCACCCGAGCGTACTGCGGAGCCATCTCATCGTCAAACCTGTCATCCATGAAGGTCCCTGCCACCCGGGGGTTGTCAGAATGCTTCATTTTGTCTGGATAAAGAACCTCCCATTTTCTACGGAGGATGTGAAAAGGTCTGTTCAACTTGTCGTGTATGTGCTGAAATCAAGCCAACATTTCACAGGTCTACTGAAAATACCCTTATCAAAGCTACTCAACCAATGGATAAACTGAGCATTGACTTCAAAGGTCTTCTTCCATCACGCACGAGAAACTCATATATCTTCACTGCTGTGGATGAATATTCTAGATTTCCCTCAACTGTCAACAGATGTCTGGACACCATCTTCTCGCTTTGTGGTATGGCGAGTTTTGTCCACTCTGATCGAGGAAGTGCATTTATGTCTCGTGAAGTGAAAACTCATCTCGCTAGTCGTGGAGTGGCGTTCAGCAAAACTACACCTTACCACCCAACAAGAAACAGTCAAATAGAACGGTACAATGGCATAATCTGGAAGTCCATATGTTTAGCTGCCAAATCTTGAGATGTTGCGGATACTGAAGCACTTCACTCCATTAGATCATTGCTCTCAATAGCCATCAACGTGACTCCACATGAGAGGTTTTTCAATTTTCCGAGACGATCTTGTCAGGGTACATCCCTGCCAACATGGCTAACGACTCCAGGTCCTGTCTTCTTACGCCGACTCGTCCGCTCAAGCAAAGGTGACCCTCTCGTTGATGAGGTGGAGCTTCTCGAGGCTAACCCAACGTATGCACACATTAAGTATCCAGATGGACGCGAATCTTTTTTCCTCCGTGATCTTGCTCCATGCCCTGGTGGATCCTCATCCTCAGACATCTCTGCCGGATCAACCTCACCTTCAGTGGAGCCAGAAATGTTGGATAATGGTGAGGGAGTTGCTGCAGAGGGAGATAACGGGACGACATTGCTGAATCCTAGTATCATGCAGGAGTCACCTCTTCGTTGTTCTACTCGGCAGCGAAGAGAACCCCAGCGATACGGCTATGATGTTTGATTGATTATGATGGCCGGGGTGAATGTCATATTATGGAATAAATTATGTTTGTGTTTACCTTTACTCTAAATGTTCTGTTGTTCTAATTGGGTTTTGTTTTGTTGCTGCAGATGTATATGGATTTATGAGTTGAATAAAGCCTTGATTTCTGAAGGTGTTTGATCTCATACGACAGAGAATATAGGTTGTTCATGTTGCACTGTAGTAATTTGTAAGAGGTTACTTATTAGTAACCCGAAAGCGCCCTCCGAGCCTTAATCCACATTTTTAAACCAAATTTTGTCGGGTTATCATTTGGTAGTCCGACAATATTATTGGAATGTTCGGGATAAGTCCTCGGGTGTGAGCACCCGAAAGACTTATCCCGAATGTTCAAACTAGTTATAAATGAATAGAAAACGTCTCTGAAATGTAATATATGTAAATTAAGATGAGATAATAAAGAAAAAAATATTCAAATATCCAAATAACCGGTTCCAATGGAAATGTGTATATTTTTAAGAGACCGCAGTGTACTCTTGTGATGTTTTACCTTCAACTCCGAAGATTTTTCATCCCCCCATCGCCCTTCTCCAATTTATCAAGTATCGCATTCCTACAAGCATCCTCTTACAGCATCAAGTATGTTAAAAAATGCACTTTTCTTTGTGATAAATAGATGTAATACCATTTCCTATTCGCCAATATATTATATCGGAAAGATATAAGATGTGCAAAATATAATGTACTAAATAGGTTGCTCAGGTAATAGTTTACAAGTGTCAACTGTGACCCACGCTGATAATAACCATGGAAATAATTTCTCCTGCTATATTTCACTGTTTGGGTTGTTGTTGTTCCAGTCGTGTTAGGTACTACCAACATTTGAAAGTTTAGAGTGGGTTACGTAAAATATTTTTTTAGGTGAAATGTTCGAACTCAGGGTTAGAGAAAGTGCCCAAATTGATTAATGATGTTTTCAATCACTCGATTTAAATCATGTCAGTCCTATCTTACATCCTGGAACAACAATAAACAAAAGTTAAATATACTATGGACAAATTTCTTAAAGAAATTCTCTGTAATAGCTGTGCAACACGCTTGTAAACTATTATCAAAAGTAATTTATCTTATATACAGTAGTTACCGTAATATATAGATAATAGATATTAGATTTTGATTTATTTTCTCAGGCTGGCATTATAGCATTCTGGTATTGTTATTAGAGACCATCAAAATCCGTTTGCTTATCTCTCTGAGGAGGAGTTCATCAAGAGGTATAGGCTGTCCAAGGAATGCATCCATGAACTTCTTGAACGAGTTGAACCACATATGCGAAGAGTTCAAGAAGGACGAGGCAAGAAATTCTGGTGTTACTAAAGTGTGCGGTCTACAAGATAATTGGGTTAAGTAAGCTTAGGTTAGATTAGGTCAGGTTAGATTAGGTCAGGTTAGATTAGGTCAGGTTAGGTTAGGTCAGGTCAGGTTAGGTCAGGTCAGGTCAGGTCAGGTCAGGTCAGGTCAGGTTAGGTTAGGTTAGGTCAGGTCAGGTCAGGTTAGGTTAAGTAAAGTTAGGTTAGGTTAGTTAAAGTTTGGTTAGGTTAGACTAAATATATCTTTGTAGACCGAAACTCTGCATAACATTGAATAAATACCCAATACACTTCTAAACAAATACCAAAATCCAAGATTTTGTGACGCAATAAAAGAGGGGGGGGGAGCATCACCACTATGCAGCACTCAGCACCCATGAAAACCCCTAAACTCACCAGCCATGTACAATAATAATACCAGGCCATAATTACAGTGTAGTAATATCTTCATTACGCAGAATTCGTTAATGCATACTCATAATTGCAATTGGCTCGGAGTTTTTCCGGGAAAATTTTCAACATTCCGGGTCTGTGAACGAGTTTTCAAGGTTGAAAATTAGATTAATTTTTTCTTTAATTCCGAAAAATCTCTTGAATTTGATTCCAGGCCTTGGAGCAAATTTCGAGGTTAAATATCAGGCACATTTTCTGGAAATTTTTATGAAAACATCCTGAAAATCAACGAGGTTTCCCGGGTCTCCGAGGATGAAAGAATGTTTAAACGAAGAAACTTTTACATGAAACCGGAAAAATTCTAGGGATGTGGGATTTTTTCATGGTTTGAGAGTCTTCATGTTATCTGGAAGTCTCTCATCCCTGGAAGAGCTCTGCACCAATTATTCCGGCTAACGGGGATATCACCTGTATGTTGTGCTTTACGGAGGTGATTCTCTGAAGAACTTAAAATGTAACACAGTAATATACATCATCATAGGAGACCTGTTGTTTACTATAGTCAAGATATGCAATGTTAGAGAAAACAGTAAATAACAAAAAATATCTATATCCTACAGGATGCAGTATTCCACACACCTGCAGCTCCTAACTGCATTGAGATACTTTAGCAGTGGCAGCTTCCAAATAGTATGGCAGAATGCTTGAAGATTTCTGTGTCATCAGTTTGTAAGTTTGTCAGAACTATTTCGTCCTTTACGGCAAAAGATTACATCCACTTGATGTGAAGCTTAAGCCGATAGGCCACTCTCTTGTCAATGAAACTCTCAGAACTTGCCGAACCAATAAGGCGGGAGATTCGTCTTCCATTTACCTTTAAGTTTGTAGCAGAGCAATTCAGGCAATGAGGAACAGCAGCTGAGATGGCACAAAGAGTAGGAGATGAAATTGATGCCGTGACCTGTTTCTTACCCTTAGTCTGACAGACTTTTGCCGAGTGCCCTCTTTTTCCACATGAAAAGCAATCACTATCTTTAGCTGGAAATCTCGCCCGTAAATGAAGACTGCCACCACAAAACCAACATCGTTTCTTAGTGGTCATACTTGTAAGTGTTGAATCCTCATCTGGATATATATCTTGTTGATTAGTGTATGGTGACTTAACAGTTTCCTCCACACATCCTGAAGCTGCTGCAATGACAGGGCCTAGTGGCTGGAAGGTTTCCGAAGTACGCTGTGCAAGATCCAAGGCTCTAGCTTGATCAAAGGCTTGAGAGAGTGTGAGAGCCTGATTTTCCAATAGATGTTGACGTATATTTGCAGAAGACAGTCCGTTGATGAAGTCATCCCGTACTAACTCTTCACAATATTCTTCGGCCGTGACAGCTTTTAGAGTACAATCTTTGCTGAGTCTGTGCAAGTCGCGAAGAAATTCATCCAGTGTTTCGGAAGGACGCTGACGTCTTGTGGCGAGCTGGTGTCCGGCGAATATCTCATTTTTCTTTTTCACATATACCTTTTCTAACACTTGTATAGCTGTTTCAAACTCCGTAGCATCAGCAAAGAATTCATACACAGTAGCAGACACATATTTTGTCAAACATCGTAGTTTGTCAGGCGCTCTGTCTCCACACTCATCAATAAAGTTTTCAAAAGTTTTAAGCCAATGCTTGTATTCCTTCAGCAGCTGGGGAATTTGATCAACATCGTTTGTCGGGCAGAGTATGCGTTCCATAAAGCTGCTAGTAGAATATGAGTTGAATAAATTGTCGTATGAGATCAAACACCTTCTGCTAGTAATCAAGGTTTTATTCAACTCATAAACTACATACATCTGCAACAGAACAAAACAAAACCCAATTAGAACAAGAGAACATGTATTCCATAATATGACACTTCCACGTTCGCCCGGACCTGTCAAACACTCGGGCTAGTCATCTCACACACTAAAACCAAGTTCATCTCACGCTTCCGGCGTCAGACACCACTGATTCTGCAAGGACAAGACATCGATCAAGTACGCACCTACAGGTACCTTGGTCTGCCTGTGCGAGCCACTACCAGAGCCACGACCTCCGCTGTCGCCGTCCACGTCATCTCCCAGTGCCGCCAACGAACGAGGCCCCTCCAGTCCCTCACTCATGGCCTCAAAGGAGCCTCTGTCAGGGTCCTACGTCTCATGTACATTTCCATCGTCAGAGCTGTCATAGATTATGCCTCTCCTGTCCTTGCAGTTGCCTCCCAGCGCGAGAAACAAAGCATAGAGAAAATCCAAAACAGAGCGATGAGACTCATCCTCGGCTGCCCTATGACCACCAGAATAGAAGTCATGCAGCGCGAACTAATCCTGCTTCCCGTCTGCTATCGAATTACTGCTCTCAATGCCATCTTTGGTGTTAAACTTCTTCGCAGTGAGCAATTGACTCCCCTGTCGCGCTCACTGAACTCACATCTTAACACCCTCCTGCGCCGGCCTGTCCCCATTACTTTTCCCCCTCCCTCTCAACTCTGGCCCGTCCACACTGCTGCTGACATCCTGCGTTATCACCTCTACACCCCCTCGACCTCTTTCCCTCCCGAGTACACTCATCCGCCTCTACC
>NW_024727292.1:0-13419 GCF_018991925.1 Homarus americanus
TGTTATATCCTTTCTTTTACGATCATCACCGGGAATTCTATCACCAGAACGCTTCTTGTTGATATTCTTCTTTACTATATTCACAGTTAATACTGTACCACAAAATTGGAGAAATAGTAAGCGTTATAGCAAACAAGCGTTCGCGTTATACAAATATCGTTCCTAATTCATAAATCGCGTTAGAGCAAATTCGCGTTATCAAAACACGCGTTATAGCAGAAATCACTGTACCTGTATTTTATTTACTATACTTAAAATGATCACAATACTGTCCAATATTTCATTCATTAAATACCTCAAGAACTTCTAAAATTCCATTCTCTACTTTTTATGCATGACTGCATTACTTACGTCTTAAAAAAATTGGTCGTTTCTTCCAAGATTTTTGGTCTTTTTTTTTTAATAAGTTTGATCTTTCTGCCTTTAACATGCCTGGAAGTGGGTCTTTCTTCATTAATAGAAATCTGTGCCATGTGTATGATGGAGTCTCTTCAGTGTAATTTTCTGTTCAGTGTTAGTGGTAGGATAAGGGAGGTTGCTCCATATGCTCTGTACACACACTGGCCATATTCTTAGTCTGAGTATTGCCTCATCATACAGAGAAGTGAGTTCCTTACTGTATTAGATGTACCGGGTATAATTAAATCCCTGAATGAGATGTTTTTGTTTTCATGAACTCTCCAAGGTGTTAGACACTTTAAAAAGAGTTGATGTTATTTTAAATCCCCCAAGAGTTTGAAGGTACACTTGGTGGTGAAAACTGGTCATGGGATGCAGATATCCATATAAAAGCCCAAAGACTCTACACAACTCTGCAGTCATTTGAGTTCATAATTACTTTTTGTGTTGCTAAAAAAAAAAATGGAATCTGTCTGCCCAATGTGCTGCCAAATTTCAGTAAACCCTTGATAACTCGGAATGGCAGTAAAATATTAAAAGTAGATTGTTTTTTACATAAATTTTAAAATTCGAAGTTATGATGAGTTAATCTCAAAATGGTGTAATTCAACACGCAGGCAGGATGGATGGGTGGTTATGCCGCTCTACTTATTTTCTTTATTTTTACTAATTGTGCAAAGTACTATTCAACTGTCAAAGATAAGGTTTCTGCACCATCACAAGGCCTAATAGGAGGGGTATGATGTTGAAATCCCTGAGTTTTCAAGAAAAGAAGAAAGTCTTGGAGATGGTGGATGCTGGGGCATCCATGCATAAGGTATGTGAAAAATAACATTTAAGAGAATATGTAACCAAGTTAATCTTCAGTTGGTGCTGTAAGTGCTTACAATGAGCCTCCCACCACCTGAGACACCTACCACATGGTGCCAGAAGCTTGACTTATCCTCATCCTTCACCTGCAGTGCTGGTAAGTGTTAATTTTTTTTGCAAGTTTTCTGATTATGGTAGGTTATTTTGGACTAAAAGCTGGGTATTGTGGTGGGACAAAAGACCAGGAGGAAAGTGCCTTGATAACTTAGAATGGTTAGTGCCCCATAAACGTATTCTGATTTATGAAGGGTTTATGGTAAACATGAGGCATATGAAATAATGGACACTACTACTGAACAGATCAAGGAACTAAAACAGTACAGTAGGCCCTTCAAATTCGCGGGGGGTTAAGTTCTCAAAATGGCCGCGAATTTCCTAATCCGTGAATAACATTTGCTGACCGGTCCCCTAACCCCTGGTTAGCAGGGGGTACATTTTTACTTGTGTACAAAGAAATGTATATTCCTTTTATGTGTTTGCCTTTAGGACAATTATTTCTTTTACCTGTATTATATACATGTGTCTGTGTGTGTAAACACACATACATATAAATAATAATGGGAAAATCCTCTCACAAATAATCAGAAACAAATAAGGCTCTCCGAGTCTGAAGGGGGTGAAGCGACACCCTGGCCAAAATGTGTTTTTTGATGGATATCAATATTTTCATCCTTCCTCTACATGGTGGAGTTAGGTGTAACCCTCTAGCTAGAATACCGATATGGTAGAAAGTCCTTCATAAATAAGGTGTGGTTTTGTCTCAGGCCTGGAGCTACGTATCTGACTGTGCACTCAGTTCCAGAAAGTGGCAACATCCCATTCAGAGCGAGAGGAGCACGAGCCAATGACAGCGCGCTTCCCTCGGACCATACCCCCCGAGGCAACCAATCACAATGGAAATCCCCTTGCTACGTCACAGCTCCTTGGCCAAGCCACATTCCCAGATACTGTCTCCTTAGTTTTCTGTGTGTATTTTAGCATCAGGAGGTTAAGTGTACGTTCTACTGCTATTTCTTATAACTTTTCAGCTTAACATTGGCGTTACAGTAGAACGTCGATTTAAAGCGATAAAATTTTTAGATTATTGATTTAAAGCGACACCCACAATTAAGGACAATGTTTATAATTTAAAGCGAATCTTTCCTATTTTGCGCGAGTCAAGCTGGCGCATCATATTTTAAAATTCGCGCCTAATGTTTCTCTGGGCACGCTACACTGTCCTAAGGGCAAAGCTGTACTGTACATGTACTCAAAATAATGTACTAAGTGATTACTAAAATTTTTGTCTAGTGGAAAGTATAGCATATTTATATTCAAATTAATCACTATCTTATAAGAATTCCAGCAATGTAAATTATATTCTCCCTGGTCACGTCTGTGACATTTTATAAACATAAAACAAAAACTCAATCTAAAGGACAAATAAGCAAATAAATACTTCACTAGACCTTGGTGCCAACTGTCAAACATTGTCACTGTCACCTACCCTCCCTCCCTCCCTACCTCCCTACCCCCCTCCCAGCCAGGGTTTGGTGGTTTACAGTAGGCTTTTAAGTTTTTATCTCATGTAATATCACAGACTAAATTTAGGAGAATATAATTTGCATTGCTGGAATCTTTTCAAGGCAACGAATAATTTGTATATAAATGTCATATATTTTGCACAAGAGATAAAAATTTTAACCCTTTCATAAAATTAGTTAGAACTAAAATTTGTATGTCTCATGCGAGCTATAGCACTGTCTTATAAGAATTCCAGCAATGTTAATTATAATCCCAGGTCAGTTTAGTGACATTTTATAAGAGAAAAACTTAAAAGTCACTCTTAAGGACAGACCTTGGCATCAACTGTCAAACATATCACCTCATCTCCCCCCCCCCATCTTCCCAGCCAGTAAACAGACCAATCCCATCCCTTAATTTTAGCTGTGTTGACTTATGAGTGTTTCTTTTAACAAAATCTACAAAAAAATGTTTTGTTTATACCAGGAGATGGGCTGAGGTGCCTCTGGGTAGACTCTCAGTCTTTTTAGTATTTTGTGTTTCTCACAAATACCAAACTAAATAATTCCATTGAAACAACACTTCAATTTAGTGCGAATTCAGTTTAAAGCGACCTCTCTTGGAACGTATCTCGCAGTATATCGACGTTCTACTGTACAGTGATCCCTCGGTTAACGAAATTTCGGTTAACGAACTGCCTTCCATAAGAATCTTCAATTCGGTTAACGACTCTACTAAACTATTATCACATGTTTTGCACTTGGTCAGCAACCAGCTTAAAAGTCATCCACATATTAATCGGTTCTAGGTCGCAAATCTTACTACTTAGTAAAATATCAAGAAGTTTATAATATCTAATACCTAAAGTTTAATATTCAATTTTTTAGTCATTTTAACAATTATTAAATACACTGAAGGTAAAGATTAGTTTAATGCTGCATCCACTTTAACACATAAAACAGGTTAGTTTGTTTTCACTGAGGTAACATCTGTTTGAGGACTTTCAACTAAACGCTTTTTTTTCTGTGTCAAGGCGCAAATTATTGGTCATTTTTAAATATATTTTACATATTGACAGAGCATAATGCAGTGGCAATAGATTTAGCAAAATAATTTTAAATAATAACAAGAGAACTAAAATTTTATGGGTGAAATGGTGCCATGGGGTGACTTCTCTTCCACCCCAATGCTTTCTCCTCCACCCCCATTCTAATTCCCATCATCATCATCATCATCCAGGAGCCTTCTACATACACACCTCAAAGTAAGTGAACTTTTCTACCATTTTTGTTGAATTTAGGTAATTTTCGGTGAGCTGGAACCAATTGCCCAAAAACCCATTGAAACAATTGTTTCGGTTAACGAACAACCTGCTGGAACGGATTGAGTTCGTTAACCGAGGGACCACTGTATTCGTGTTCCACTGGTGTGAGAAGTGCTGTGTAATATCTGCCCGATATTAGAGCAAGACGAGTGAGGCCAGGCCTTCTGGTGTGGGTTCAGGAGCCCACTATTTCTGAGCGTGTGTTTGACACCAGTGTTCACGTGGACACCCCAGTAATGCTCGGTGATTGTGATTTTGGTGTTGAATTTAGTGTTGATTATGGTGGTACAGGTGCTACAAGCAATGGTGCAGGTGATGTGCCTGAGAATGTTGGTGATGAGCTACTTGATGATGTTGGGGAGCCTGGTGGTGGTGGAGCACCACGTAATGCAGATTGCAGGGGTCAGGAACGTACCCCCTAAGGCCCTATAGAGAAAAAGGCAGGATGAGAGAGCATAGGGTTGAGCTTGAAATAGATGAAAATGAGTACTGTACAGTAAAGCCTCCAATAACAACGGTTCGACCAACAACTTTTCATATTTAAAACCCTAGTTAATTTAGGACCCAATTCAATTTACGTCCTTATTTCATTCATATTTACGACCAAAATAGAATAAAAATAAAATACAATTACATTTTCATATAAATAATAACTTAATCCCAATATGTATTATAAAAAAAAATTACTGAAAAAAAAATGAAGAGCACCTTGCGCAAAGAAGCTGCTTTGCTAATGAGTGGTAAACAACAGTCGGAGCTTGGCGGACCTTTTGTTTTCATGTATCTGGAACATGAACTGGAGAAAAATTTTCTCAGGTTTCTTACAGCAGTTTTGCATCCCTATTCAACATGAGTAAGAGAGCAAGTGATGGTAGTGTTGTTTCAAAAGCTAATAGAAGGTGTCTAAGATTAGCCGAGAAACTAGATGTGTTAAAACGATATGAAAAAGGTGAGAGGTCTGTGGATATTATAAGCAGCAAGCAATGAACATAACAGAAAAAAGCATTAAATTTAAATAATTGCAAATGACCTCTACATAAAGATGTATAATGAGAAAAGAAAGCAGCTGTGCAAGGTTCTTTCGACAGCTTTATTATTCGAAGGCCTGAACCATCAACTTCAGCTACACCATCAAATTCAGCATCATAAGCAGCTTCAACTTCAGGTTCAGTAACAGTTTCAGCAACAGCTTTATGGAAAGCTACAGCTTCGTAAATATTATTTAAAACATATATGAACAGTAAATAAGTGTTGCTTTCATATTCATATGTAGAGAAATTACGATATGTTTTCACTTGTACGCACTTACTGTTCACATGTTGGCGTTCCCAATCGTCTCGCCTTATTTCTTTACCATTAGTGGTTAGCTACTTCTAGTGTTCCATTTACTAACATTAAATAACATTACTTAAAACACATACATGAATAAAAAAAAATTAAATTAAGTTCATTACAGCTACAACCAGGGTCTTATTTTCTTCAGTTTCTTTTGTAGAACCATCATCACTCACGAAAACAATGCCATCTTGTCTCCTCTTGTGTGTTTTAATATGCTACGTATTATTAATGAATTGCATTGTTCATTTCAAATATATAAACATTAATTCAATCAAATACTTATTCAGTAATAAACAATAATGAATCTTTTGTACATATTCTTAAGATAAATGACTATCCTTCCTTGAGTGCGCGCATATACATTGGGTGTAAACACTGACAACAATGTTGTCTCTCATCCTCTTGTGTATTTTAATATTCTACGTATTAATGAATTGTATTGTTCATTTCGCATATACAGTGGGGTATGCTATAATGAACGGATCCTACTACGAATATTCCTATAACGAACGGTTTTACCTATAAAATTGAGAATGCTATAACGAACGCAACTCCTACAACGAACGCGGATGAATACCGGACTATTTCGCCTGGCGCATGAATATTGTTGTACCGCGACCCACAACAAGAGCGTCAGGCGCCATCTTTGTCTCATTGTGTAGCCAGTGCACCACTGTTATTGTTGAAATTTCGTCTTTTGATGTGGAAATTCGCGTTATTTGTATAACTATTTTGTTATACAAGCATACAATTGTAACAATGAGTCGTCCAAAGCGAGTGAGAAAGCTAATAACCCTTGAAACTAAGAAAGAAATTATAAAGAAACGTGAGAATGGAAGAAGCATTGCGAAACTTAGTGATGAATATGGGATGGCTAAATCGACTATATGTACGATTTTGAAGAATAAAGAGGAGTTAAAAACTGTGCAAGTGGCTAAGGGAATCTTTAGACTTAGCAAAGCAAGGTGTAATGTGATTGAAGAGATGGAAAATATACTCTTAGTGTGGATAAAGGAGAAAGAAATGGCAGGTGGTAACATTAGTGAAGCTATAATTTGTGAGAAGGCTAAACAATTGTTTGAGGACCTTAAAGCCAAGACTCCCAGTGGAAGTGATAGTGATGTGCCAGTGTTTAGGGGTACCTGCATGCTGAATAACACTAAGGTAAGATAAAGTACCGTATTTTTTACATTTTCCACAGAATTTTTTCAGTGTTAAGCGGTTTTATTTGGGGGCCTGGAACGGATTAATCCTATAACGAACGAGGTTCTGGAACCAATTACGTTCGTTATAGCATACCCCACTGTACTAAGAGGGGTGGGTGAGCGTTATTTTCATTTTTTATTGCCTTACCATGATATTTTACTTTTTTTCCACGGTGTATATATATATATATATATATATATATATATATATATATATATATATATATATATATATATATATATATATATATATATATATATATATATATATATATATATATATATATATATATATTAGGTTGGTCCAAAATATCACATATTTGTATACGTTTTCTCCACAAGGTTTATTTTTGTCCATTAGGTACAAAATGCATCCTAGAAAAAAATTGGATCATTTAAAGCATATTTAGAGGTCAATCCAATGTCCTCTTTTTTTCCATTTAGTACGTAATAAGGATTTTTCGGGGCTAGATAAACACATTATAAACACATTGTCTTTATTCAGCAAAATATACTATTTTGATTGATAATGAAATAATTGTAGAACTGATGAGATATAAATGAAATAAGTAACTTCATCTGATTAATGGTAACCCTTGTCTGTGTTTCCTGTTTCAACCTGTCATTGTCAGTCCCTATGACTCAATACTTGACTCTTTGCCCTTTCCAAATAGGCAACTAGGCTATATACATTGAAATATACCCAATATAATGTGTTGTGTATATTAAGACTGTATCATACGGACAAGAAAATTCAGTCCTACACTACAAGTATAATATGCAAAATGGATTGACCTCTAAATGTTAATGAATATGGATAAAATTTTACAGACCTTATCTATGAACCAAATGGACAATTTTAAGGCTTGTGGAGGCAATATATTACTACTTATATTTTTTACCATATAGTTTTGGACCACCCTAATATATATATATATATATATATATATATATATATATATATATATATATATATATATATATATATATATATATATATATATATATATATATATATATATATACACAGTGGGGTATGCTATAACGAACATAATTGGTTCCAGAACCTCGTTCGTTATAGCATTCGTTCGTTATAGGATTAATCCATTCCAGGCCCCCAAATACAACCGCTTAACACTGAAAAAATTCTGTGGAAAATGTAAAAAATACGGTACTTTATCTTACCTTAGTGTTATTCAGCATGCAGGTACCCCTAAACACTGGCACATCACTATCACTTCCACTGAGAGTCTTGGCTTTAAGGTCCTCAAACAATTGTTTAGCCTTCTCACAAATTATAACTTCACTAATGTTACCACCTGCCATTTCTTTCTCCTTTATCCACACTAAGAGTAAATTTTCCATCTCTTCAATCACATTACACTTTGCTTTGCTAAGTCTAAAGATTCCCTTAGCCACTTGCACAGTTTTTAACTCCTCTTTATTCTTCAAAATCGTACATATAGTCGATTTAGCCATCCCATATTCATCACTAAGTTTCGCAATGCTTCTTCCATTCTCACGTTTCTTTATAATTTCTTTCTTAGTTTCAAGGGTTATTAGCTTTCTCACTCGCTTTGGACGATTCATTGTTACAATTGTATACTTGTACAACAAAATAGTTATACAAATAACGCGAATTTCCACATTAAAAGACGAAATTTCAACAATAACAGTGGTGCACTGGCTACACAATGAGAAGAAGATGGCGCCTGACGCTCTTGTTGTGGGTCGCGGTACAACAATATTCATGCGCCAGGCGAAATAATCCCGTATTCATCTGCGTTCGTTGTAGGAGTTGCGTTCGTTATAGCATTCTCAATTTTATAGGTAAAACCGTTCGTTATAGCATTCTCAATTTTATAGGTAAAACCGTTCGTTATAGGAATATTCGTAGTAGGATCCGTTCGTTATAGCATACCCCACTGTATGTATGTATATATATATATATATATATATATATATATATATATTAATGAAGTGAAGTATATATATATATATATATATATATATATATATATATATATATATATATATATATATATATATATATATATATATATATATATATATATATATATATATATATATATATATATATATACCGTTGTACCCCACTTAACGCCGTCAATTGAACCCAGAGGGTCCCGCGTTAAGTGAAATCCGCGTTAAGTGAACAACAGAACATATGGGATTAATTCCAATAGAAACCGGCCTGACCCCCAAACTCCACTTTTTGAAGGCACATACCTATGTTGTAGTAAAAATAACATCTTAATTTTATGATGGTGCATGCACACAATTAATACTTAAGAGAAATACAGTCGCCAAGTTAATGTCCATTCAAATAATGGACTCAACTCCCTCCCCCTCTCACACTACACTCCCTGGCTCTTCCCTCTCAGAGAAATTTTTGGGGGAAAACCACTAAATTTTAATAAATAATACCTCAAACTAAAGTTAGGATAATACAATTGACATTGCTGGATTCCTTGTAAGACCAGGAATATTTTGAATATAAATGTCATATATTTTGCACAAAAGATAACATAGTTACCTAGAGAAAAATTTTTATCTAAAATTTGTATGTTTAATGCAAAATATATGATGTTTATATTCAAAATGATCACCAAATTATAAGAATTCCAGCAATGTATGAATTTTATGAGCTAAAACAAATATCTTCAGTTAATAAAAAAAAAAATAATCTTCACGACACTATCTGTCAATCAAAGTACCCCACCTTGCCTCCCCCCTCTTCCAACCGCGCGGTCAGTCCCAACCCTCCCCCCCACCCCCCACCAATCCTCCCTTCCAGAATTTTTAACATTTAGTATTAAATAATACCTCAGATTAAAGTTAGGATAATATAATTGACATTGCTGGATTCCTTGTAAGACCAGGAATATTTTGAATATAAATGTCATCTATTTTGCACAAAAGATAACATAGTTACCTAGAGAAAAATTTTTATCTAAAAATTGTATGTTTAATACAAAATATATGATGTTTATATTCAAAATGATCACCAAATTATAAGAATTCCAGCAATGTAAATTATATTCTGACCGGGTAATTTGTATGAATTTTATGAGCTAAAACAAATATCTTCAGTTAATAAAAAAAAAAAATAATTCTTCACAGGGTAACAGATGGTCGGTTGGTCCCTCCCTCCTTCCCACCCCCCACCAACCGTCCCAAGGAGATGTGTGGGATAACCACTAAATTTTAATAAATAATACCTCAAACTAAAGTTAGGATAATATAATTGACATTGCTGGATTCCTTGTAAGACCAGGAATATTTTGAATATAAATGTCATATATTTTGCACAAAAGATAACATAGTTACCTAGAGAAAAAATTTTATCTAAAAATTGTATGTTTTATGCAAAATATATGATGTTTATATTCAAAATGATCACCAAATTATAAGAATTCCAGCAATGTAAATTATATTCTGGCCGGGTAATTTGTATGAATTTTATGAGCTAAAACAGGCAGTCAGGCAGGGTGGCGTGTGGGGCAAATCTAAAAATAGCGTCTCGAGCCGGACACTCACCGCGTATACAGTGACCCCTCGTTTAACGAACACCTCGGTTAACGTAATTTCGATTAACGAACTGCCTTCCATAAGGATCTTCAATTCGTTTAACGAAAAAAATTTCGCTTAACGAACTTCTTACGAACCGACCTCAACATGTTTTCGCTTGCACTGACCGGGCAACCAGCTTTAGTATCAGTCCGCCAATACATTAATCGGTTCTAGGGCTTAAATTCCTTACTATTTTTGTAAATATCAAGAAGTTTATACTATTCAATAATTTTAAAGTTTAATATTCAATTTTTTAGTCATTTTAACAATTATTGAACAAAATTGAAGGTAAAGTGACTAGTTTAATGCGCGGCATCCAGCCTCTTAACACAGCAAACAGGCGTCAGTCTCTCTCTGTTTTCACTGGAGGTAACATCTTGCTTGAGACTCTCTTCAACTAAACGCTTTTTTTCTGTGTTTCCAAGCAAATTATTGGTCATTTTGAAAATTATTTTACATATTGACAATATATAGTGCAGTGCAGTGTTACTTTAAAGAAAATATTCTTTATTTACAGCTAGTTTAACTTTGAAAAATACGTGTTGCCATTGTTTGAATCCAGCATGGGGCCTAAGAGATCAAGAAAAGTGATTTCAATCCAAATAAAGCAGGAAATAATAAAAAAACACGAACAAGGTATTAAATCAAATGCGCTATGCAAAGAATATGGCATGTCGGCATCAACTGTGTCGACAATTCTTGCACAAAAAGACAAATTTAAGGAAGTGAACGTGAGAGACAAATCTACAAGAGTGTTTAAAAGTAGATCCCTAATCGTAGAAACTGAGAGGTTACTTATCATCTGGATTAGGGAAAAGCAGATGAAAGGTGATTCAGTTTCTGGTGATTTCATTTGTGAAAGAGCCAGGGAGATTTATGAACATTTAAAGACAGATCAACCTAGTTCTTCAGGAACAGAATTTGAAGATTTTCGGGCTAGCAAAGGCTGGTTCGAAAAATTTAAGAAAAGAAGTGACATTTTAAGTGTTGTTAGGCATGGTGAAGCTGCTAGTGCTGATAAAGAAGGGGCAGCAAAGTTTTTAATTGAATTTAAAAAACTGATGGAAGAAGAAAATTATCTTCCACAGCAAGTGTTCAATGTTGACAAAACTGGGCTGTTCTGGAAAAAGATGCCCAAAAGAACATTCATCACCAAGGATGAAGCCTCTTTACCTGGGCATAAACCCATGAAAGACCGTCTCACTCTATTGCTTGGTGCCAATGCTTCAGGGGATTTCCGACTGAAGCCTATGCTTGTCTACCACTCTGAAAACCCCAGGGTGTTCAAGCAACAGAAAGTGGTAAGAACAATGCTTGGAGTTTATTGGAAGTCCAACCGTAAGGCATGGGTGACAAGACAGTTCTTTAATGAATGGGCTGTTGATGTGTTTTGCCCCTCTGTCAAGAGCTACCTAACCACCAATAAACTTCCTTTAAAGGCTCTTCTCCTCATGGATAATGCTCCTGGTCATGACCCTGACCTTGCCAGAAATTTGGAGTATAAATTTGACTTTGTGAAAGTGTTGTTTTTGCCTCCAAACACTACATCACTCATACAGCCAATGGACCAGAATGTAATCAGCAACTTCAAGAAGTTGTACATGAAGAAAATGTTTAGGAGGTGTCATCAGGCAACTTCCATTGATCCTGAACTAACACTGAAACAGTTCTGGAAGACACAATTCAACGTCCTGGAGGCTGTAAAATTGATTGTGTCATCATGGCAAGAAGTCTCCAATAGAACCCTCAATTCTTCATGGAAAGCACTGTGGCCATCAGTAGTCCATGATTTTGAGGGATTTGAGGATGACACAGAGTTGGACCAGGAGATTGTGTCCATTGGTCAGTCATTGGGTCTTGAAGTGGAGGAGAAGGATGTGGAAGAGCTTGTGATGTCTCATGAGGAGGAACTTACTCCTAATGACTTGAAGGAACTGGATGAGATGTTACGGGTAGAGGCTGACAGTGGTGAGGAGGAAATTGAAAGTGATGACCATATGTCAGCTAAACAGTTGAAAGATGTGATTTACCACTGGGAGAAGTTCAGGGAACTGGCTTCAAAGCACCCAGAAGTGGAAAAACTGAACTAACTTTGTGTCATGTTGAGGACTCAGTGGTCTCCTTCTTTAAACATAAGTTAATGGTGAGGAGGACAGATGCCCCACAGACCACAATTGACACTTTCTTCAGTAAAAGGCAGAGGGAACAAGATGCTAGCCCTCAGCCTTCCACTTCAAGAAGGAGAGAGGATGTTCATGGTGGAGAATCTGTCAGTCCAGAGGTTCCTGACATTTTCATGGAAGGTGACTCACCTTCCAAGAAGCAGTAAAATGCTTCTCCTCCACCTCCACTTCCTTCTCTTCTCCCTTCTCCTCCTGCACCTCCCACTTCAAATGCACATCATCATCATCATCCAGGAGCCTTCTACATACACACCTCAAAGTAAGTAAATTTTTCTGCCATTTTTGTTGAAGTTAGGAAATTTTCGGTGAGCTGGAACAAATTACCCAAAAACCCATTGAAACAATGGTTTCGGTTAACGAACTTTTCGGTTAACGAACGACCTTCTGGAATGGATTGAGTGCTCGTGATCCAGGTATATGCTGATAACCACAAGGAAAAAGAAAACACGAAGTTCCCAAGTGCTTTCGTGTAATTCACAACTTCACAGTTTGTACTCACCCCTGAAGTTGTGAATTACACGAAAGCGCTTGGGAACTTCGTGTTTTCTTTTTCCTTGTGGTTATCAGCATATATATAAATATATATATATATATATATATATATATATATATATATATATATATATATATATATATATATATATATATATATATATATATATATATATATATATATATATATATATATATATACCCATGTAGTTTAAGTTTTTAAGACCAAATTTTTTGGCAAAAAATTGGGGGTTGACCTCTACACCGGTAATAGTTTCATTAGGTTGAAAAATATTTACCAGTTACTGCCAGTAAACAAAGGAAACGACGCACCACCAGCTGTGAGTGTTGGTACAGTTGCCAGGGCAAATCTCTTGCATCATCATAGCAAGCCCAAAGTGGTCAAATAGATGGTACGGTAGAACAGAACGATGTAAAACATAAAGTATTCATTTTTAAAAGTTTATTTATAGATACATAAATTTTTGTTCATTAAATTTGAAACATCAAT
>NW_024727293.1:0-8043 GCF_018991925.1 Homarus americanus
CTCGAAGCCAGAGTCACACCGGTATATGATTTAGGCTCGTTGTCGGTGCTCACACTGTCAACAAAGACACTCATTATGTTGCGGTAAGAAAGAGAAACTATTGTAGAGTAGAGAAGGTTGACCTCGACTGTTACTTATATATATATATATATATATATATATATATATATATATATATATATATATATATATATATATATATATATATATATATATATATATATATAATATATTACATGATAAGGTAAAGGTGTAGATAATGGCTTCCACCAGAAGAAGTTTGTTGAATTGGTTGAAATTTTTTTCTACACTAATATATTAAAAAAAAAATGGAAACGACAATCCATAGAACCTAATAGAACCTGACCTAACATACCCCGACCTAACATACCCCATAGAACCTAACCTTATATACCCAGGGTTTGTTAGGTGAGGTTCTATTAGATTCTATGCAAAACGTTGAAATGTATTTGTTTAATATAATGCTAATAATATAATATTGGTGAATTTTACTTTGTGCACCGGTCTTTCTCTCGCTGTTATTTATATGTATTTCGTAATGTTTGGACAATTCTAAGACCTTTTTCTTCTATGATACTTCATCCAGAAATTAAGGATAACTGAGATATTAATTTTTCAATATTATTAAATTCGCTCCATCACAAGTGTCACCATGTCTTATTTACTTGAGAAGATGTTATCTGCGCATCCAGTCATGACCAATGATGTATCGATTTCACCACACAAATTTTTTTCGACCAATCACATTTAATTTTTTTCTAAGGAATCAGCCTGGGTAATTTCATTGACCAATCTCACAATGGCCATGGTGGAGGTTGGTTGTCATTTGTGCTCCTACGATTTTTTTTTATGTTTGTTGCCGAGTTTTACGAGAAAGAGGATAATTCTTACGTATCCCTGGTCCTTCCATTTCTAACTTCGGACATGGCGCGTCTCAAAGTTTTTAACTACTGAGACATTTATGTTTGTTTAAGCTAGGCCCACCAGGGTGATTGGTCAAAAAAAATTGCGTGATGAGATCTATACATCATTGGTCACGACTGGAAGACGTCATAAATGTGACGTAAACACTCTCATAATTAACTCGCTTTCACACCGATAACATCTCCTCACAGAGACGAAGACTGAAAAGTAAATAAAATCAATTTAATTCAATTGTATTGCTGTTATCCATTTCCTCCTTGTATATATGGGGTTTAAAATGCTCAGAATAGCAAGATCTAATTGTTTCATTAGCTTATAACTTTCAGGCATGCTATATCCTAAAGTAAAATAATATCCTTATTTCAGGCTCTGATCTGAGACTTGGTTCTGGTGAAATACTTAACAAGACTGTCTCATGTGAAGAAGTGTCTTTAGGAACATTTTCTATAGAAGAAAGTTGATTTACCTCCTGAATATCGATAAAACCTGGAGGAACTGCAACTTGTTACTTCTGTTTTTATGAAGAGTGAATACTTTGTATGCTTACATTGGTGTCATGTTCGCCCTCCTCCTGTTGACAATAAGGTAAGGTACCACAAAACCCGTTACCCCCTAACCAACTTAACCGGTATTATTTTGCTTTAGAACATCGCGCTCCCCAAAGTTATAAACTACTGAAACATTTAGATCTCCCTACAAAAATGAAGGTCAATTTGCTTAAAACACACCAAAATGCACAAGAAAAACATATTGGTACAACCCCTAGGGACTCATGTGCTAAAGTAAAATTTACCACTTAACCTAACTTGGCTTTATGTAACTTAGAATAAAGGGTAATACTGTACAGGAGCAGATGGCTAACACCAAAAGGAGTTGTTTGATTTTGTGTATTATTTTTTACTGTTGTTCTTTGGATGATAGTAGTAGGTAGTAGTCAGCTACCAAACAGGGAGGTACTACCACCAGGGAAGATATTGGGAGCATAATGTGTTATCTAATGGTAGACCCTGCTGCCATATGGTATCACAAAAATTGTAACCAAGTCCCAGGTTGCTGATCTGTCTTTCTGCCTCATTTACACACAATTGCAGGGTCTCAATTTTCTCTCCTACTATTGGTAACACAACATACATGCTGTCGTTTCTCACTATTAATTGATTTTTTCATTTTTGTATTTATTTATTATTACTGTATTATTATTATTATTATTATTATTATTATTATTATTATTATTATTATAATAATAATAATAATAATAATAATAATAATAATTATATTTCGCCCTCCAGGCCCAGATGTGGGTCAGTGATCAGTGCCTGGGTGGGCTAATCCCCGTAAAAAAAAATCAAATCAAAACAATAAAACAACTTTTTATTTTAATCACTTTTTTTTTTATCTATGATCATAATTACCTGTAGTGGGCAAGGTATAAATGATGAGGGAAATTGCGAGGTAAAACACACTGTAAAACTGATTATATGACACTAAAGTGATGTCTTTATGTGCTTTGTATGTGAAGAAATTAATTATTTACCGTAAATATTCCTTTGAAAACTCTGTCGTTGTTGGTGCATGTTGTTGTCTGTTGTTTGCTTAGACTCTCATAGCCGCAAAAAAATTAAAATTACACCTCGATACTTTAATAAAGTTACTTTCATTGGTGCCAGATATCAAAATACCTGTAAGTACTTTCTGTTTCATATGGCGGCGGGGGAGTTAGGTGGTATTATTGAAGTTTCAGCCCCAACTTGGCTAGACCAATTTTCTGTTTACAATTACAGTACAGGTAATTATATTTTGTCAGTTGGAACAACTTTTTCTATTATCACTTCCGTCACAAATGGATATTAACAGAAATAATAAATTCATGTAAGAATTAACGGAAATCTGCAGTCACTGTGTTGTTTGTTTGTTTGTTTATAACTGACCCTCTGACATCCACAAAAATTTTTTAATTGTTACCAGATATCAAAATAAGTACTTTCTGTTTAATATGGTTCCCTGGCTAGGAAGTTGGGTAAGGTTAGGTAGGTCTCTTTGGTTGGTTATGTCAGGTTCTATGGAGGGGGTGGTAACTCCAAAATGACTCATATGCGACAGAAATGAATGTCACATTCGTATGAATCGGACCAAATACCATGGAAAAAAAACTAAAATTTATGGTCGAACTGTAGTTTGGTAGAAACTTCAAATTTACCAGTTGGTAAGGTTAGGTAGGTTTCTTTGGTGTGTTAGGTCTGGAACTATTAGGGTCTGTGCATTGTCGTTTCGTTTTTATTACTTACTATCATCTAAAGAAAATCCGGAAAAAATAAACAAAATTGTACATTGCTTTCTGATGTTAGCCATCTGCTCCAGGATTACCAAATACTGCACGACCAGGTTAATATTTGGCAGTAACCAAGGACGGAACTCTATACTGTACAGTATTGATTTGTATGTAGGGAGATAGAAAAAATAATAATTTACTCTAGAGTAGTGGTTCTCATATGCGGGTAATTACCCCAACTGGGGTAAAAACTGCATTTTGGCTGGGGTAATATGCTTCTATTGGCATGGTGGGTTAACCTCGTATTTAACACTTATAACACTTACGTTTGCCGCGTTTGGCAACTCATGAAGTATTCGCCTCAAGTTGCCATTAGTCACTAGTGATTAGATTTATTTAAATTGAGTCGGTTTACTGTCCGTATCACTCCAGAAGCCGCAGTGAGTGGATGTATGTTGTTCAGTGTCTCTGTGATTGGAGGTAGACAAAAGCTTGGTCGCATTGTAATTCTCATAATACCCGGTACTATAATGGTGAAAACAATGAGTTATGAGCTAATTTAAACTTAATTGAATTGGTAAGTAATGTGAGCATCTGCTCACACTCAAGACTTCAATGACAAAATATTTTCCTGAAAGCAAGGTTCTGGAGACGAACACCGCATGGATGAAGCAACCATTTCTTGTCGCCGAAGATGTCATTTCTGATAATGACCCTGCAAAAGACGAATTCCTGAAGTTGAGAAATGATTCCGTGACCCGTAGCACATTCGACACTGTCGAGGATATTGCATCTTTCTGGCTTAAGCAAGGAGCTTTGGGATACCCAACTCTAATGACGGGCTATCGATGTACTTCTTCCATTTCCCACGACCTATATGTGTGAACTTGGGTTCTAAGCCATGTACCACATCAAGTCCAAGACTAGAAACCGGCTCGTTCCAAGCTCAAATATGAGGCTGTCTCTGTCAAAGACTAAACCACGCATCCAAAATCTTGTGTCGACAAAACAAGTTCATCCATCTCACTAAGACTAAGTCTATAACAACACAGTATCTGTAGCACTATTATTGTTTTTTGTATAAGACAGACTAGAATTGTACACTTGTGTTTTGTATAATACACTTTATTGGAGGAGTAAAGTTTGTAAGCACATTTGTAAGCTTGTGTTTTGTATATTAAACTTTATTGAATAAAAAGTGAGGAGTAAAATTTTACTTTGGGGTAATTTGAACCTGTATATATATATATATATATATATATATATATATATATATATATATATATATATATATATATATATATATATATATATATATATATATATATATATATATATATATATATATATATATATACATACATATACATTTACTATATATATATATATATATATACAGTCAACCCTCACTTTACGCGGTTAATGTAACCCACAGGGTACCGCGGAAAGTGAATAACATAACATATGGGATTAAATGAAATAGAGACCAGCTGACCCCCAAACTCCACTTTTTCCAACACAATACCTATGTTCTAGTAAAAATAACATCTTAATTTTATGATGGTACATGCACACAATTAATACTTAAGAGAAATAGAGAAATACAGTCGCCAAGTTAATGTCCATTCAAATAATGGACACGACTCCCTCCCCCTCTTCTCACACTACACTGCTGGCTCTTCCCTCTGAGAAATTTTGGGGAGAAAACCAGGTATAGTAATAAATAATACCTCAAACTAAAGTTAGGATAATATAATTGACATTGCTGGATTCCTTGTAAGACCAGGAATATTTTGAATATAAATGTCATATATTTTTCACAAAAGATAACATATTTACTCAGAGTGAACATTACATCTAAAATTTGTATGTCTAATGCAAAATCTATGATGTTTATATTCAAAATGATCATCAAATTGTAAGAATTCCAGCAATGTAAATTATACTCTGGCTTGATAATTTGTATGAATTTTATGAGCTAAATAAAAAAATTATACTTCACCCGTGTAAAGGGGTACACCCACCGCGGGATGTGAGCATCCTGGGTTCTAGCAGGGTACCGTGGAAACGCGGAATGTGGGACCGCGTAAAGTGAGGGTTGACTGTATATATATATATATATATATATATATATATATATATATATATATATATATATATATATATATATATATATATATATATGTATATATGTATATATATACAGTAGTACCCCGATTTACGCAGTCAATTGAACCCACAGGGTACCGCGGAAAGTGAAATCCGCGTAAATGGAACAACAGAACATATGGGATTAATTCCAATAGAGACTGGCCCGACCCCCAAACTCCACTTTTTGACGACACACAACTATGTTATAGTAAAAATTTTATCTTAACTTTATGATGGTATGCACAAACAAGTAATATACATGTACGGTGTAATCAAGACCCACAAGCCCAATAACCCAGCAAGACCCATCATTAGCTCAGTTGGGTCAATCTCTTATAAACTATCTAAATGGTTAGTTTCTTTACTAAATCCCCTAGTTGGCAACATTTCTAACTCCAATATCAAGAATAATATGGATCTGGTTGATAAACTCAATAACTTACACATTAATCATGATTTTAAACTGGTCAGCTTTGATGTAACGTCACTCTTTACAAAGGTCCCAGTTGATGATTTACTAGAGTTCCTCATAGATTCCCTGGATAACATTTCACTGCCTGTCTCGAAAGACGACTTCATCGAACTCATCAAACTATGTATTAAGGATTGCAAATTCGAATTCAATGGGGAATATTATGCTCAAAAATTTGGTATGGCAATGGGTAATCCACTCTCACATGTATTAAGCAATCTATATATGGAATTCTTTGAAAAGAAACTATTAAGTAATATTTTACCACCCTCAGCAGTCTGGTTTAGATATGTTGATGATGTATTATGTCTCTGGCCATGTAATGAGGACCTAAAAGCTTTCCTGCCACAACTTAACAACTTAGCCCCCTCGATCAAATTCACTGTGGAATTAGAGCATGACTGTAAATTGCCATTCCTAGACTGTCTGATACACAGAATAGGTAACACTTTCAAGTTCAGTATTTATAGAAAACCAACTAATGTGTGTTCATACATTCATTATTATTCTGCCCACCATAATAAAGTCAAACAGTCAGTATTTTCAACAATGTTTTTACGTGCCTTGAGAATTTGCAGTCCGGAATTCATCGATGAGGAATACAAATATATATATAATATTGGCTCAAACCTTAAATACCTTAGATCTTTCATAGACAAATGCTTAAACATTACTTAGAAAACTTTTTATAGAACTGACCCCAAGCCCACCCATGACCATAAGAATATCTTAATATTACCATTTCACAAAAATTTCTCACACATTCCTTCACAACTAAAAACCTGGAACGTCAATGTGGCATTTAAAAACTCATGCACTGTTAAACAAATGTTAATCAAGAACTCCCCCCAACAACACAATTGGTTGCATTTATAAAGTTCCTTGCAAGGAATGTAATATGTTTTACTTAGGCCAGACAGGTAAAGATCTTGCAACTAGAATTAAACAACACAAATACAGTGTTAGGACAGGCCAGGAATCCAATGCTCTGTTTGTTCATTTGAGGGATAACAAGCATTGCATTGACTGGGATAATGCCTCCTCAATATTACCATGTAATTAAATTGATAGTAGGAAAATCATAGAATCTAGTCTTATTAAACATACCGAAGCATTCAACATGAATTTGAGTAACGGCATGTACAAGCTGGACAATTTTGTAATTAAGAAGATTTGTGATCAGGTGAGAAGGCCGGGTCACTTGACCATCTGACGTGACCACCAACCGGTGTGTGCTATTTAAAGATTAGTAGGGTCATTACCTAATACCTGACCATTGTGGACCTGGTCCCACCCTCCTCTGTATATATACACCTTGATTTGTATTACTCTCTCTAGTCTGTACTCACCCCTGAAGATGTGAATTACACGAAAGTGCTTGGGAACTTCGTGTTTTCTTCTTTCCTTGTGGTTATCAGCATATATAGATATATATATATATATATATATATATATATATATATATATATATATATATATATATATATATATATATATATATATATATATATATATATATATATTCAGAAATTTCAGAGTAATTTCAAATGCCCCGCCATTAGCGATACGGAGCTTTCAAGGTCGTCTGAGGGAAGAGAGCGCTCCCCGCACATAGTGGGAGGTTGTGGAACTAGGCCTATATGATATTAAATGTAATTTGCCGAATTAATAATGGTGCGATTCATGAATTTAAGGGACTATTATTGAATTTGAAATTATTGTAGATCGCTTATCAGTCTGAATAATGTTACGGGTGTCCCAAGGAGTTATTAGTTAGGCGGAAAATATGTCACGTAGGCCTAAGCTAGCGCCTTGGAGAGACGCGACGCTGGCTCTCCCTCAGTCACGGAGAAGCATTCAGACAAACAAGACGTACCTGCGCGTCCGTCACAGAAATAGTCACGTGGCCTAGTCACCTGTGTTGCACTATTGCAGTATAACAAGTAAGTCTCATTCGATCTCAGACAGGGTTAGATAGGGCTGTGGTAAAGTTAACAAGAGCTAACAGTCAGTTCATTTCAGGGTTTCCGTCAGAACCCACTTGACCGGAGTTTGACTGCGAGAGATTGAGTGCCGTTTGAGACTGCCGTTGATGATTGAGGGTGGCGATTGTCGCCATTGGACCGACCAGTGTAGGCCTGTCACTGTTTAGCGGGGTAGCAAAGGATCTCTTGAGGGAATCTAGCCGTCTGGGTGCCCAGCTGAC
>NW_024727294.1:0-2500 GCF_018991925.1 Homarus americanus
GATTTTATCGAAATACAAACAGAAAAATAAAATTTCAAATATTTGTGAAAAACATATCAACCACTAGAAATTATTTTGTAGTGTAAACAATGGCGCCAGTATTACGGGTAAACCCTATAAATTATAAGCATTGTCAACACCACATAGCTAATGCAACACTGTAACTTACCACTTGTAGGATGACCTCGTCTACAAATAGTGTGAAGACTTGGCTAGGAGGCACCGAGTTCTGGGCATGATTCAAGGTCCCTGTGTGCCCACTGACCTTCACGGATAACCTCACTAAGCTTATAACAAACTATCAAACTAACAACTGTTTCACTGTCAATGCCTCGTGATACATTGGATATGACACTGAACATCACCTAGATCAAGCTTATGTGTCAAGCTGTGACATTTTTGGTAGCGATATAAAGTTACGCCAAAGTTCACGTAGTGAGAGCTTTAAGACAAAGCAAATGTTTACTCTCAGTATCACTCAGTTTACACTAAAGTGTCTTTTTTCACCACCTCACTGCCAGGTGTGTCTGCCTCATTGTAAACAATCTTACATTACCCCCTGCCCCCTGTGCTGGCAGCAACACCTGACAGGGGTAGATGATGTTGATAACGTGGAATGTGTAATATATTCACACTTCAGTCCACAATACAGGCTCGAACCCCTTGTCCAAACTCAGGTCTTCAGCTGATATATCCAATAGTAATAAAACAAAACAAAAAAACATTTAATGGCCACACCGCATAACTCCTCTAGGCTTTATAACTCAGAGTTACTTACAGACGTGTTGGTTATCAGAGACGACATCAATATTTTTTTTTTAATAATTTACATTTTCTGAGGTAATAACGATACTAACAATAAATGTAACTTTCACAATCATTTATATATGATTATTATATTAGTATTATTATTATATTATTATTATTATCATCATCATTATTAATTTTTCACCTTGTATTCAACAGCATACACTATATTAAAGCTAGACAAATCCCTGGCCTTGTACAGATATTTTTTCTTTTATGTAATACAGACGCAAGATAAATACACAGTAACTTCAGGAAATAAACAAAGTCATGGACCTCAGTAACATAATGCCCTGTTCTGTGTTGCTGGATGGTCAATGTTTACAGCGTGCAGTAGACACCTACAGCCAGCACCCAAAACTTTCTATACGCGCCTGATCGAAACTATAAAAGTGAAAGAGGTCTCATGGGCTTTAACTACCCATTAGGAGGCAGGATGACCGGCACTGTACTCAATAACCTTCACTTCTCCAACTGTAGATTTAGGTACCCATTTGCTACCGGGTGGACTGAGAGTGCTCTAGGATCAAACCAATGATCCTTACTACAGGTGACGAGTACTGTAACAAACTCAGTCGCTGCATACCTATCGAAACGGTACTAAACATCAAATGAGATATTACAGAACTGATTAAAGGTTGACGAGCATGTTCCAGCAAGTCACAGTGTCAAACGTATACTCGTACAACCTGAGAGTTATGACGGACGATAAAAAATCTATACTTATACTACAAAACGAAAACAAAATAGCATTGTATTTAACCTTTAATATTAACGAGGATCAAACATGTCGAGATTTAACAAGTTATGGACACCGTTCTTTACCCAACAGTCGATGCTGAGAGACAATGGGACAAGCACTGGGTATAGAGTTAGAAACAAAGCTTCAACCAATACAATGACACCCAAGGGAGGTTGTCTCTGACCCTCGCTCTTCAGGATAAATGAAATCTACGTAGAATATAAAGCTAAATTTATGTTCGCTTGTGCGTTCGTCCACAATACACAACAAAAACAATATTACGATAACTAAACACACACACACAGATTCTAGATCATAAAACACAAACGGGAAAAAAAAAATATTATATTAAGCCTCCAAACTGTGCCAGCGATACTTTATGATGATAGCTTGTCTCTACAACAGCTCCAGTGAGGAGTATTAGAAGTTAACCTGGGAGGGACCACTATATCTTACTGTTTACACACTCCTCCTATAAAGATGTGTGTGTGTGTGTGTGTTTGTGTGTGTGTGTTTAGATAAAAATATACGTGTGTACTGACACGCCTCAGTAATAAAGATATATCTCTGTATATATGTACGCCATATACAAGCCTGTTGGTTTAGTTACAGCCGTGAATTAAAGCAACAAGAGAGAGAGAGTCAGCTGAACAAAACAAGAGAGGGAGGAAGAGATAATGAACATATTTTCATGAATTAATTGCCAAAGTTCACGAATACTTTCAGACAAAATCATCTACTGATTTTGTCCCTCCCGGTAAACTACGACAAACAGACAGACAAAAGTTTATTTACTCAAGATATTTTAATACAAATTTTCAATCCTATAAAGGAAAATATAAATTAAAATATACAGGGTGAACGTTTAGGTATGTGGCGATGGTGTGTGTGTGTGTTTACTGTAAAGGGTGTGGGAGTGTTGACACTTGCCGACCAGCAGGTGTATTGGTG
>NW_024727294.1:7500-11981 GCF_018991925.1 Homarus americanus
CACTTTGTTTACACGAGGAGTCTGCAAGTCTAATGAGTTCCAGTTCTACTAGGTCTTAGTTCTAATGGGTATCAAGTGATAATGAGTCTCAGTTATAGTGATCCCCCAGTTGTAATAACCCCCAGTTATAATGATAGGTCTCTGTTCTAATGGTCCTCATTTATAACGGGTCCCAGTTATAATGGACCCCCAGTTATAAGAGGCCTCACTAATCCTGGGCCTCACTCAGGGCTGGATTAACCATTAAGCAAAATAAGCACGTGCTTAGGGCACCAAAAGAAGGGGGCACCACAGGTTTTTCTTTTGAAGGTATTATGCCTTCTAGTGTAAAACCGCCGTATAAAATTGGTGAAAAATATTTATCCCATTTTGTTCGTTAACTATGTTTTGTAAGGGTTTTAAACCAAGAAAACTGTGCTCCTTTTTTTTTTAAGGACACGTTGCCCAATGGAAATGGCTTTATTTTATACACGTTCAAGAACGTTCCTGAACGTCTGAAATTGTCTAAGTTCGTTCCCTCGCTTCTCAGCCCTCACTCAGGCTCTTGCAGTATCAAGGAAATGTGTCTATTTTAACGTGTGGTATGAGGTGGATTGTGTGAAGTAACAAGTGAGTTTCTGAATTTCTCATTAATTAAATTACTTTATATTTACAAAATAAAGAGGTAGATATTTTAACTATATTAATATAATGTGTTACTAAATTAAGAGCAGTAACTCTAGGCCTAGTTGTTATAATAAATAAGGTTAAATCAAAACTGTCTAATTTCAGTGATTTTTATAATTATCAAATGTTGAAAAACTTCAACTCCTTGTTTTTATTTCTTAATTGTCTTTAATATCTTGTCAGTTAAGCAATGGGAGGGCCGAGGGGGCACCATTGTTGGGCTGTGCCTAGGGCATCAATTGGTCTTAATCCGGCCCTGGCCTCACTTGTACGTAATGGGACCCAATCACAATAGCGTTCCAGTTCTAAGAGGCATCAGTCCTAGTAAATACCACTTCTAATGGGTTCCAGACCAAAAAGTCCCTAACCTAATCTAACCTAACCTGAGGATCGATACCAGAGGTTAAGTTAGGTTAAGGCTTAGTTGGGGCCAATCTGGCTAGGGTCCATTTAGAAATGAAATCCATCAGAACTAAGACCCATTTGAGTTGGGGCCCATTAATACTGGGACCCATTTGAGTTGGGGCCCATTAATACTGGGACCCATTGGAGTTGGGGCCCATTAATACTGGGTCCCATTAGAGTTGGGACCCATTAATACTGGGACCCATTAGAGTTGGGGCCCATTAATACTGGGACCCATTAGAGTTGGGGCCCATTAATACTGGGACCCATTAGAGTTGGGGATCATTAATACCGGGACCCATTAGAGTTGGGGCCCATTAATACTGGGACCCATTAGAGTTGGGGCCCATTAATACTGGGTCCCATTAGAGTTGGGGCCCATTAATACTGGGACCCATTAGAGTTGGGGCCCATTAATACTGGGTCCCATTAGAGTTGGGGCCCATTAATACTGGGACCCATTAGAGATGGGGCTCATTAATACTGGGACCCATTAGAGACGGGACCCATTTATTCTGGGACCCATTAGAGTTGGGGCTCACTAATACTGGGACCCATTAGAGATGGGGCTCATTTATACTGGCCCCATTAGAGATGGGACCCATTTATACTGGGCCCCATTAGAGATGGGACCCATTGCTGGGCCCCATTGAGATGGGACCCCGACTGTACTGGGCCCCATTGAGATGAAGAACCCATTTATGCTGGGACCATTTCAGGTTGGGGCTTCACTATTACTGGGCCGTAGAGACTCGAGACATTATCTGGGCCCCGTGGGGAATGGGGCTTCATTATCTTGAGCCCCCATTAGAGATGGGGCTCATTATACTAGGCCCAGCTGAGACAGGCTGCATTTATCACTGGGCTGAGATGAGACCCATTTATACTGGGACCCATTCGAGTTGGGGCTCACTAATACTGGGACCTATTAGAGATGGGGCTCATTTATACTGGGCCCCATTAGAGATGAGACCCATTAATACTGGGACCCATTCGAGTTGGGGCTCACTAATACTGGGCCCCATTAGAGATGGGACCCATTTATACTGGGCCCCATTAGAGATGGGGCTCATTTATACTGGGCCCCATTAGAGATGGGGCTCATTTATACTGGGACCTATTAGAGATGGGGCTCATTTATACTGGGCTCCATTAGAGATGAGATCCATTTATACCTGGACCCATTCGAGTTGGGGCTCACTAATACTGGGACCTATTAGAGATGGGGCTCATTTATACTGGGGCCCATTAGAGATGAGACCCATTTATACTGGGCTCCATTAGAGATGGGACCCATTTATACTGGGACCCATTCGAGTTGGGGCTCACTAATACTGGGACCTATTAGAGATGGGGCTCATTAATACTGGGACCTATAAGAGTTGGGGCTCATTATTACTGGGACCCATTAGAGTTGGGACCCATTAGTTCTAGGGACTATTACGACTGGGGTCCAGTTAACCAGTCAACAAATAGGCGATAAGTGGACCTTCTGGATAGACTTTCACCAATGAGAAAAAACTTTTGAAAAGAAAGAAAAAGAAAAAAAAATCGATATTGAGAAAACACAAGAAGGAAAGATGGAGGAATGCAGAAAGAAATGAAAATGAATAATGAATAAAGAACGAATGAGAAAGGGAACAGGAAAAACGAAAGAAAATATGAAAAGGAACGAAATATAAAAGAAAATAATGGACAGAGGACGAGAGGGAGAATACAAAAGGAAAAGAACAAAAATTAAAAAACGAACGAGAAAGTAAAAAGAAAAATTAAGAAAAAAACGAGAGAAAAGAAAAGAAAAAAATGGATGAAAGAAAGGAAAAACCCGATGCGAGAAAAATAAACGAATAAAACAATGAATGACAAAAGAAAAAAGAAAATAAAGAATATACAGATTAAGAGAGAAATATAAAAGAGATAGGAAAAAAATAATCGCCAAAATATACGACAAAACACAACACAACAGACCGCCCATCCACGCCCTATAACGTTCCTCAAAACTTTGGCCAGACGCGAACTGAACTCGGCCTTGCCACTTTTCCGCGGGGGGTGGTCACACAACTCCAGGGAGGGAGAGAAAGGAAGGGAAGGGAGAGAAAGGAAGGGAGGGGACGGAGAGACTAGAAAGGGAGGGAAGGAAGGAAGGAAGGAAGTTGTGAAAAAAAGAGAGGAAGAGAATGAAAAAGAAAGGGGGAGAAAGAAGGAGGGAAGGAGTGGAATTACCGTAAAATTTCCGCGTGTACCTTTATCAGTGCAGTGTAAACTCCTCTATGGGATTTCACTTAATCAGGAAAGCAAAAATTTGGTGAAGGTTATATACGAAGGATTATGTAAGTGTGTGTTTTGTAGTTCAGGTGGCGGTCATTTTGAAAAGAGATAAAAACGAACTCTCCATCAGTAGACTTTTTGTGTGTGATTATACTTATTGTCGGCCATTTTCAACTGAGACACAAATCAAGCACTATGGGAGTTTTAGTACAATTTATGGTATGATTATAGCGGTTATCTGTCATTCTGATATGCAATAAAACTCGAGCGCTCCAAAGAACTCGAAATGACTTTGTGGTGTGGTTGAGCAGTTGTCGGATATTTTGGAACCGAAATAAAAATAAATAAACGTAGTGCAAGTTTGAAATGATGTTATTGGTCCGAATATTAAAGTTTTTGTCAATTTTTACCTGAAAAAACAATAACAACAACTCACACTTGTGGTGAATATGAATAAAAAAGAAACAGTAAAGGTATTAGTGTTGAGTAGAGGCTGGTAACGACCACACGAGGCCCGACCATCACGGGACAATACTGTGTTAAGCCACTACAACGACACTCAACATTTGATACAAACTACGACTGATAAAACTACCAACTATTCTAACACACACACACACACACACACACACACACACACACACGATTATACAAATACCGCATTTTTATTTCTTTATTTTCTTTCTTTCTTTATTTTCTTTATTTATTTAAGTCTCCCTTATGAATAATATTGCAACAGTCTTCGCCACGCACTTCGTCTCCACCAGAATCTCAACACCACATTGTCAACTGGCACAATCTACCATCATCAAGTTGTGTGTTGATGATCACAGAAAGACGCCCACAAGAGGTCACAGGGGCATTGACAGCATAGAGTTATAACAGCCAATTCCCGGGTTGATTGCAGATGAAAAGAATCAGAACAGACCTCGTGTGCGATGTCTATATTTGGATAGAATCATCGGGGAGAGTGGTGCCGCAAACGATCGGGAATTTATAGACCTATAAATAGCACACGGCTGCGTTAAAATTGCTATGAATTCGGAAAACACGCGAAATGTGACGCGTTTGGCGGTCTGGATTGAACACCGTTTATTAGAACACGTTTACAAAATGCAAAATTTCTGAATTTGTATCGCGTA
>NW_024727295.1:0-20000 GCF_018991925.1 Homarus americanus
TACAAAAGTTACACTGAATCATATACCACATAAAAAACAATTATTTTACAAATACCTTACAGGATCAGTCCACGAGCAATGTATATATCGAGTATACTATGTATATGTATTAATCTATGAATATCTGTCTTGCGGGTCTTGCTTTACATACAGGCTTTACATTCCATCAGTCCAAACTCTAGATTGTCGGGTTACAGTATTCTTTAAGGCCTGGTCGCTTAACCTCGGTCGTAGCTTCACAGACAGAAAATATAATGCTTTATTACAGGTGATCGATCATTTTATAAGTATATAATGCAGTAGTATTATAATTTAAAACACAAAGGAATTCAAATTGCAAAGTTTATTTAGTTGGGTTATTTTGTAATATTTGTACCCCTGCTGTAGCTGTGAATTCTACTGTAGTTGGACCCATAGTGGCTGTATCCCTATTGTACCTTACTGTAGCTTTCACTCCCTACTGTATATGTGGCCTCTGATCAGCGGTACCCCTGGCATTGCAGCTGTACCCCTACTGTACCTGTAATCCTACTGTAACTGTAACCTACTTTAGTTAAAATTCCCTACTGTAACTGTGTAATTTCACTTTAGTTGTACCCCTACTGTAACTGTACTCCCCTACTGTACCTGTAACCTCACTGTAACTGTACCTCTTCTATACTTGTACCCCTACTGTAACTTTTTTACTAATTACTGTAACTATATTCTACTTTAGTTGTACCCTACTGTAGCTGTACCTGGTACTATAGCTGTACCCCCACTGTAACTGCACCCCTACTATAGCTGTAAAATTTCCACTTTAGTTGTACCACTACTGTAACTATATTCTACTTTAGTTAAAATTTCACTGTAGCTTACTCCTAGTATAGCTGTACCCTCTACTGTAACTCTACCCCTACTGTAAATTCTCATAATTCTCAGTTTTACTCAGGTTTCACTGTAGCGGTACTCATACTATAGCTGTAAATTCTCACTGTAACTGTACCTCTACTGTAACTGTACCCATACTATAGCTGGGTACCCCTACTGTAACTGTGTAATTTCTACTGTAACTGGGTAATTTCTACTTTAACTGCACTCTACCGTAGCGGCACCCATACTATAGCTGTACCCCTACTGTAACTGTAAATTCTCTACTGTAACTGTACCCCTACTCTAATTGTACCCCTACTGTAGCGGTACCCATACTATAGCTGTAACCCTACTGTAACTGTAAATTCTACTGTACTACACCTCTACTCTACTATACACCTCACTTACTATACCCCTACTTTAGTTGTACTACTAGCTGCATTCTCTACTGTAACTGTACCCTACTGTAGTTGTAACTTACTGTAGCTGTAATTCTACACTGTAGCTATACCCTACTTCATTAAACCTGTACTTTATTGTACCACTACTATAGCTGTAATTTCAATAACTGTATCTCTACTGTAACTGTGGCCCCTCACTGTAGCTGTAACCTCTACTGTAGCTGCACCCCTACTGTAGCTATACCCTACCTACTATAAATTCCTACTTTAGTTGTACTAATTACCATAGCTGTAAATTTCTACTGTAGCTATACCCTACTGTAACTGTAATTCCCCTACTTAGTTAAAATTCTTACCGTAGCTGCACCTCTACTGTAACTACCCCCGACTTAGTTGTAATTCTACTATAACTGTACCCCCTACTGAATTTATAATCACTGTAACTGTACCCCCTTACTTTAGTTGTACCTCTTACTGTAACTGTAATTCTCTACTGTAGCTATAATTCTTACTGTAGCTATAATTTACTGTAACTATATTCTACTTTAGTTGTAATTCCTACTGTAACTGTACCCCTACCGTAGCTATACCTACTGTAACTATACCTCTACTATTGTAATTACTGTAACTGTAACTCTACTGTAGCTGTGTACCCCCATTTAGTTGTATCTCAACTGTAGCTGTACTCCCTCACTATAGCTGCACTCTACTGTAACTATACCCCTACTTTTTAGGTTGTAAATTTCACTGTAACTGTACCCTACTGTAGCTGTAAATTCTCACTGTGGTTGTACCTCACTGTACCTGCACCTCACTGTAGCCATACCCCTGTCAGTAACTGTACCTCTACTGTAACTGCACCTCACTGTAACTAAAATCCTCTACTGTAACCGTACCCCACTGTAGCTGTACCCTCACTGTGGTTGGGTAAAATTCTCACTGTACCTGTACCCCTCACTGTAGCTATACCTACTGTAACTGTACCCTACTATAGCTGTACCCCACTGTAACTATATTCCCACTTAGTTGTACCCCACTCGTAACTGCACCTCATCAGAAGCTAGACCCCACTGCAGCTGCACCCCACTGCACCCACCCCACTGCAGCCATACCCCCACTGTAACCATAATCCCACTGCACCTGCACCCCACTGCACCTGTAATTCCCTTTACTGTAGCTAAAATTTCACTGTGGTTGTAAATTCCCTACTGTACCTGCACCTCACTGTAGCCATACCCTACTGTACTATACCCCTACTGTACCATACCCCTACTGTAACTATACCCCTCACTGTAACTATGCCCTACTGGTACCTGTACCCTACTGAGGTTGTACCCCACTGTAGCTACACCCCTACTGTAACTGTACCCCCACTGTAACTGCACCCCCTACTGTAACTGCACTCTACTTTAGTTGTACCCCCACTGTACCTATAACCTACCATACCTGTTCCTCACAGTGGTTGTACCTCACAGCACCCGTACTATACCTGTACCCCCACGTACCTGTACCCCTACTGAGGTTGGGTAAATTCGACTGTACCTGGGTACCCCCACTGTGGTTGTACCTCTACTGCAAATTGTACCCGTACTATACCTTGCACTTACTATACCTGTACCCCCTACTGTACCTGTACCCCCTACTACAGTTGGTGGTCCCTCATGGTAGTTGCAATTCTACTGCAGCTGTACTCCTCTACTGTAGCTGTACCTCACTCTACTCATCCTGGAAGGTGGGGGATGTTGGGTGAGGGGAATAGGGGATCGGAGGAATCCACAACCTCCCCAGAAGTGGAGAATGGTGCCATCCGTCAGGCGCCGACAGGCAGCCTGCAAACCACCCACTGGGAAGGGTGTAGGATTCCCAATTTCCATACCTTTCCCCACTTCCACCCCACTCATCCTCTTGCTCATCCCAGGGAGTGTGGGATAGGGGGTCTGGAGGGTGGGGGGTTTCTGGAGGGATGGGTTCAGAGGATAAGGGTTCGGAAGGATGGAGGGTTTGAAGGATGGGGGGGGTTCGGTGTTCGAGGGTTCGTAGATCTGTTGTTAAGGTCTTCACATTAACATTAGGCATGAACAAAATACACTGATATTAAAGGTATATTTGTATCTCCAATACCTGGTTACATAAGATGAGATGAGGTGAGGTGAGGTGAGATGAGATGAGATGAGGTGAGGTGAGGTGAGGTGAGGTGAGGTGAGATGAGATAAGATAAGATAAGGTAAGGTAAGGTGAGGTAAGATAAGACCGAAAGATAATTGAATGTGTACAACCCCATAAATAATAAATAATGTGATATTTATTTCCCATGTTACTGAGTGATACCAAAAATACCCACACTCATAACTCCATGATACCAAGAATACCCCCACTCATATCTCCGCAATACCAAGAGATACCCACACTCATATCTCCGCAATACCAAGAAATACCCACACTCATATCTCCGCAATACCAAGAAATACCCACACTCATATCTCCGCAATACCAGCAGCATCACTCCACACCTCATATCTCCAATACCAAGAAACACCAACACTCATATCTCTGCAATACCAAGAACACCAACACTCATATCTCCGCACACCAAGAAATACCCACACTCATATCTCCAATACCAAGAAATACCCACACCCATATCTCTGCAATACCAAGAAATACTCGCCAACACTCATATCTCCGTTAATACCAAGAAATACCCACACTATATCTCCGCAATACCAAGAAATACCCACACCCATATCTCCGCAATACCAAGAAATACCCACACTATATCTCCGCATTACCAAGAAATACCCACACTCATATCTCCGCAATACCAAGAATACCCACACTCATATTCCGCAATACCAAGAATACCCACACCCTATCTCCAATACCAAGAAATACCCACACTCATATCTCCGCAATACCAAGAATACCCACACTCATATCTCCGCAATAACAAGAAATACCCACACCCTATCTCCCCAATACCAAGAAATACTCCACACTCATATCTCCGCAATACCAAGAAATAATTCCACACTCATATCTCCGCAATACCAAGAAATACCCACACTCATATATTCCGCAATACCAAGAAATACCCACACTATATCTCCGCAATACCAAGAATACCCACACTCATATCTCCGCAATACCAAGAATACCCACACCTCTATCTCCCTAATACCAAGAAATACCCACACTCATATCCCCGCAATACCAAAAATACCCACACTCATAACTCCATGATACCAAGAATACCCCCACTCATATCTCCGCAATACCAAGAGATACCCACACTCATATCTCCGCAATACCAAGAATACCCCCACTCATATCTCCGCAATACCAAGAGATACCCACACTCATATCTCCGCAATACCAAGAAATACCCACACTCATATCTCCGCAATACCAAGAAATACCCACACTCATATCTCCGCAATACCAAGAAATACCCACACTCATATCTCCGCAATACCAAGAATACCCACACTCATAAAATACACACTTATCTAAATAAATTATCCAACTTACCTTTTTCCTCAGGTGTACCAGCAACTGTCTCATGGTCACCTGCTAGAAATTCATTACGGATTTTCTATGACTTCTTTTCAGTCATTCACTAATATTTCAGGTCTTTCACTTATGTATAATGTCTTAAGTTATTCACAAGAAGTATAGTTCACACTTAATTTTGTGTCTAGAGTAATTGTTTATGGGTTTATTATTCGCGAAATATAATGGAAGCAAAAATATTGTCTTCAGTGATAGCTTCTGTTTGCTGTCTTGGTATGGAAAATTAATCACTATGTCATTCAGTTTCTATTAGTGTCAAAATCCAGTAATGTGTACACTTATACATACATACACTATATATGTATACACAGAACGAGGACTTTATGTCCACAAGAGTGTAGTCAGAGTAACACAGTACATACACCCACACACACGGTTGCTAGACGATGGTCTGTTAGCCTGCCTGTCCTGAATATCTTTTGACTCGTTGCTTCACTGGTTCAAAGTTTCAATGGCTCGAAGTATTAATTCGAAAACTACACGTATCTATTTTCTCCTATAAGTTTTTTGTTCCATTGGTTAAGGCTTGAGTTAGGTTAGTTTAAGCAAGATTAAGTTGGATTAGGTTTTGTTAATAATGCACGAACTTTGGGATGAATTGTCTTTCTCATTTAATGAAGTCTCAATCTACCGAATCTTAAAAACAAACTCACGTAACTCGAACCTAGATGACGTCATCACCTGTCTACGTGGAACATACAGTAAATTAACACCCAACCTGAAAAAAAAAATAACTAAAGAACTTCAGTACAAAAATGATTTACAATTCCTATTTTACAGATAAAACCACTATAATACAGCTACCAGCTTCATGAATAACTCCAATGGCGTTGGTAGATAGAGAGAGACTTAAATCGTGAACTAAAAGACGTCACAACCTGCGTTAGCGCGAACTGGTCAAAAGAAGGTTCTCATTATCAGTCAGTTAGTCAATCCACCAGTCAGTGAAGCAATCAGTCAAGCATTCAATCAGTCGTTCAGTAACTCAGACACGTATGTAATTTACATATGATACCAAGTGATTTAACACAACAGCAAGTAATTTACAACACCTAACCTAACCTAACCTGACCTGACCTAACCTAACCTAACCTAACCTGACCTAACCTAACCTGACGATTAATTTACAAGTGACTTTAACACAATACAGACACCCAAAAATGAAAACCCCTTGATAGAAAATCTCTCCACAGTCCTCAAAATACGCCTATGTCTTACAGATGGTACAATAGACGCAAGTAACCCCATACATTATGATGACTGAGGTCGAGCGAATCTCATTAAGAAAGGATCAGAACCGCCTCGCGACACCACATTAGCATGCCCGGGGTAGAGCAGCACACGGGGGCTTAAAAAGAGACCGCTAGCGTAGTCACTTGTTCCCCGGCACTTATACAGAGACAAATAGTAAACATAGAGAGGGAAGGAATGAACGAGTCGAGGAGCAGGGCGCTTGTTGTATGTCATGGTGGTGTGTGTGTGTGAATACATCTCCATACACCTCCCATATACACCACTACACACCCACACACTACACCCACAACACTACACCTCCATACACCTCCCATATACACCACTACACACCTACACACTACACCCACAACACTACACACACCTCCCAAATACACCTCTACACCCCCACACACTACACTACACCTCCACACACCACACTACACATCCACACACTTCCAATACACACCACTACATACCCACACACTACACTACACCCCCATACATCACACTACACCCCACTACACTGAGGTATCCCCCGGTATATCGTGTTAGGTTATGACAGAGGCAGGGGTTCAACCATATGTCTCAAGGTACACGAGTAACGACAAGACTCAAACACTCGCTGTGTCGGCACAACCCGCCACCCGTGACCCGCATGGCTGAGTGGGTGGCTGGATGGCTCGAGGGGCAGCACAGCGGGTGGGTAGCATGGTGGGGTTGCACAGTGGGTGAGTGGGTGGTGGTGGGGTGTCACAGCGGGCGGATGGGTGATTGTAGGGGTGGTACAGAGGGTGGGTTGGTGGGTGGAGGGGTCGTACAGTGGGTGGGTGGGTGGCATGGTGAGGTGGTAGAGTAGGTGGATTGGTGGGTGAAGGGGATACAGTGGGTGGGTGGGTGTATGGGTGGGAGGAGGGCGGCCCGATAAGTAAGTCGGTGGGGGGAGGGGCTGCCCAGTTAGAAGGTGGGTGGCAGGAGGGGCGGCCTAGTTGGTAGATGGGTGGCAGGAGGGGCGGCCTAGTTGGTAGATGGTCGGTAGGTGGGTGGCAGGTGAGGCGGGCTAAAACACACTGACAAGTACTGTACCAGAAGTTTACAATAACGCTGTATTCTAAGTCATGACAGAGCTATAACACACATTGGTAGCTCCTCAGGTGTTATAAACAATCTTGTCTGGCCACATGAAACTATATGACACTTAACTGCAATTCCGGCCTGATGCATTAGCGCTTGATACGAAAATCCCAGAAATTTATAGACATCCTATGACACTTAAGACAAGTCATAGAAGGTAACTAACAACCTATGAAACCTTACGACAAATTCCACCGGTCGACCTACGACATTGATGACAAGTACCAGCTGGCGGCAAACACCTTTGATACTTATGACATGTCCAAGAACTTAAGACACTTTAAAGCGAGTACGAGCGACCACTAAATAGGCTAAGACACTTTATGTGAACTCTCAGCGGGTTACAAACAGCCTATAAACACTTTATAGCAAGACCTGGCAGTCCATCAAAGAGCTATGGCACTTTATGGCAGATCCCAGCAGGCAACAGGAGACTATGGCTGTCTACGGCAGTATTGGGGGATGGTTTGAGCAACACAGGCCAAGGTAAGGTCACGGCAGATTTATGTTCGGCACTGATATGGAGCAAGAGCACAGTTAAAGTGATAGACGGTACACGGCTAGGGTGTTATAGTGAGAGGGAAGGACAGAGGACGACAGAGATAGTGAACGAGAGGTGGAGGGAGGGAGGTTTGGAGGTACTGGAGGTACAGTAAGAGGAAAGGAGGGACAGAGAGAGAGAGAGGTTAAAGGAGAGAACGAGGGAGAGAAGTATGGAGGTACAATAAGAGGGAAAGAGGGACAGAGAGAGGTAGGGGGAGAGAGGGGAGGACACAGGGAGGGAGGGGAGATGGGCTACACGCCAAATTAGTGATGGGCCCAGGGTAACCCCCATAGGAACGCCATGACTGATAGTAGGCATTGATCATCACACGCGAATGTAATCCTAATTTAAGTTCTTTGAATACGTATTAGATACGAGATGGTAGTCACCTCTTTATATAGCTAATACATATGACTATTATAAAGTTTTATCCATACAAATTGGGATTAATATGGCTTTACATTATTTGTTATATAGCTTATGGTGAAGGTATGGTGTGAAAGGGTTAAGTGTTATTTATGGATACAAATTATTCAAGTCTGGAATGTGTTAGATACAATTACCAATACTACTGGATAATATATTATGGTGTGAATTTTATAGACATGATCATTTTTCATTATACTTACGTCCAAAATTACTTCAGAATTACATCCCAAATTATCCCAGAATTACGTCCCAGAATTAAGTTGAGGCTCAAATTGAATAAATTCTCGTAACATTATCTAAGGGAGGAAAATATTAAGGTATAATTATCTGCGACTCTCAACTTTAGATTATTATTTCTTGAAAATTCTGAGCATAACTTACGAGAAAATTATAAAGTAAATCATATAAAGATAGGATATAAATACACTTTACATGATATATTCTCTTGATCACAAACAACTAGTGTCCTGATTGTTGGCTTTTATGTTCGTCGCTAAACAAAAAGAAGCAAAATCCTCAAAACCTGTTCAGAATCGAATCAGTTCGTAACAAAATCATTCGCCTCGACAAACAACATCTATAATTTCATCATACCTGTACTTAATCTATAAGTCACGACGCATTAGAATTCACCCTTCACCGAGACCTCACATCATAAATGGACCAATCACATCCCAGGACATTAATCATCCCTTTATAACCATTGGTCCGTCACGACTGGAGAACCAAATATGTTGGAAAAAAAGAAAGACATCGATTAATTTACCGGGGACTGACTTAATTCTGCTCCTTACGAGAAAGTCCTTGAGATGGTATTCAATAAACAAGACCATTACATTAAACAAACAGGCGGAGCCAAACTAAATATACCAGATCGATTGTGTAGATAACATTTCCTTTTTTTATCAGTTTCCTCAAAGTAAATTATCAGGGCGTTACAGACACTATCAACCCTGTACATCAGATAGCAACTCAACTGGGTGGTCAGATAAACAGACTATTAGACAGGCAAAGGCTTCAATTGCGATATTGCAAATGAGTACCTATCTGGTTCTCCCGGCATACCTTGAATGTCAATAAGCTATTCAGAGAACTTGAGTAATATACTAGCAGGGCGCTACGAGCGGTCATACCATATAAGGCGTACACACACACGTACACACACACACGTACACACACACACAAACACAAACACACACACTTGCTCCACATGAGTTCACTCCTTCATGAAATACTAAGTTGGTGCCATATATCATGTTCCCTCGGGGCGCTGTCAGTTTGAGGTCGACTCGCTGTTGAGACTGTTGCTGTCGTTCATATTCTACTGGCTCTCTCTCTCTCTCTCTCTCTCTCTCTCTCTCTCTCTCTCTCTCTCTCTCCAGCCATCCGTAATATCGACAAGAGACAGAGACTGGCAAACAGACAGAAAAGCAAACGTGTGAAATAGACAACACAAACTTTACAGACAAACACTCCAAACAAACACACACCCCAGCTAAACAAACACAGATAAAACAGGGAAAAACAAACAGGAATAGATAGATAGTTAGATAGATAGATAAATAGACAGATATAGACACATACACAGATAGATAGAGATGAAGATAGATAGATAGATGGTCACACACACACACACACACGTAATCGCCCTAAGCTTGTTTACTCGACAGACTATGAATGGCCAGCAGCTTAACAAGGGCGTGGAGGGGTGACCAAGGTTTACTACCCCCACCACCACCCCCTCAACCCCCCCCCGCCCCCCCACCTCCTCCATACCCACCCCAATAAGTCGGTAGTAACTTCAATAATACTTTTAATAGTAATGACAGTATATATTGAAAGGTATTAATGACACTTATAAAATTTAAGTGAGAACGATTTAACCCTTTGAGTACTGTGATTTAGCCCATTGAGTACGATGATTAACCCTTTGAGTACTGTGATTTAACCCTTTGAGTACGATGATTTAACCCTTTGAGTACGATGATTTAACCCGCCCTTATATGATGAAAGCAAAAGGCCAGTTCACTTCCTCACTACAACAAGCCAACCAAAACTAAACTAACCATTGCCTAAAACACATCCATCAGAGTGTCAGTCAGTCAGGCATGGAGGGAAGGAGGGAGAGAGGAGGGAAAGAGGAAAGGAAGAACAAAGTCAGTTCACAGAGGGGTGGATGGAGAAAGGAAGGTAATGAGAAAAGAAGAAAGTCAATCGAGGGAGAGAAGGAAGGAAGAAGAGAGGTAAGGAGGAAAGAAGGGAAAAAAAGAGGGAAAGAAGGAGTCAATCAAGAAGGGATAGTCAGTTAAGGGAGGGAAAGAGGAAGGGGGACAAGGAAGGAAAAAAGGGAGTCAATCAGGGGAAACAAGGGAGGGAGGGAGAACGGAACATAGAGCCTTGCGACCGGGAGTGGGTATGGCCAGCTCAGGGAACCGCTAGTCGCTGCCTGGCGGAACTTCCGTACCGAGGCTGCCACCTCTAGGGAGTCGTCGACCCTCACAGCATGTATGTGGACGGTGGTCGTCAGTTTAGTATAATGACGAGAAAGAAATGATTATACAGTTATACATGCAGTCTTCATACCAAGAAATTAAGACGCATAATCCGTTGTTCTTCATCAGACAAGACTTCCAACACAGACTATAGAGCTCTCCATGACGTGTATGTTATTAGCTAAGGTCCAGATCATCATGATACATAATCTCCCCCAACCTATAATGTAAACAATTATTCACCTAACTGGTTGACTTTAAGCACAATGAACAAAATTTGCAACAGAATTACACTGAGATTTACTTTAATCAAATTCATTTAGTACGAGTCAGAAGATAAAACCAATCTATCGAATGGCTGGCAGATTCCCTATTTTTATTTTTTTTATTTTACAAGTAATATTTGTCGTAAGAAACGTTGATAATTAAAACACAGTTTATTATAAAAGAGGAAACACAAAAAATAGATCACAAACAGCATCAGTAAGTTACCAGTATTACCAGGGTGGTGTCGACCTGTTGTGGTCTTTAATAGTCAACAATAACACTCTTGACAGGACCTTATTGGGGCAACGAGGATGACTAACAAATGGCCATTCGTTGTATGAAGCCTCATCTCAGAAGGGCATCCCTCAAGTGCCAAGAAAAGTACCAGTCAGGTTAGGAAAGGCAGGTGTTGGGCATCACTATATATCATAACCAATAAATACCAGAATGATAAACTTTTATCATCTCACAAAACTTTAGCTTTTGACCCATCTTGACCTGTATAGTTTCATAAAATAATTAGTCAATCCATATTTTAGGTATTTAATATTTGTATGGGACTGAAGAAATTAGTTAAAAACCATGAGTATTAATTAAGTTGGAATTTTACATGTCAGTCAGATATTACAAAGGAAAAAATAAATAAATTTTGGAAAGTTTTGATCGAAGACTAAAGTCACAGTCTAGAGGCAAAACTATTTATCACTCCTTCTGAATTATCAATGGTTACCAACCTAAATAAAATAAACATACTAAATATGACCAAAAAATTATTTAATGAGGCCACATAACAGAATGTATGACAAAATATGTTTACTCCAGGAAATCATAAACAGCTCCCTCACCGGTCAGTGTTAATAAGATCTATGGGTCTGGGAGAAGGTTCAACTTAGCAGGGAAGAAGGGAGTTGGGGGAATGACAAACACACACACAGTTTTTTCTTAAGCTTCCTCCCCCTCGTCCTCCTCATCCTCGTCCCACTCCTCGTTATGTCAAAATATTACTGCCAACACCAACATTACCAGGAGAGGACTCGAGGTGAGGAGGAAGACTTACTCGCTCTCAGAAGACGACCCGAGGTAAGACTTACTCACTCTTATAAGACGACCCGAGGTAAGACTTACTCGCTCTTATAAGACGACCCGAGGAAAGACTTACTCGCTCTTATAAGACGAACCGAGGTAAGACTTACTCGCTCTTATAAGACGACCCGAGGAAAGACTTACTCGCTCTTATAAGACGAACCGAGGTAAGACTTACTCGCTCTTATAAGACGACCCGAGGTAAGACTTACTCGCTCTCATAAGACGAACTGAGGTAAGACTTACTCACCTTTATAAGACGACCTGAGGTAAGACTTACTCGCCTTATAAGACGACCTGAGGAAAGACACTTTACCTGCTCATAAGACGGAACTGGAGGTAAGACTTACTGCCTTATAAGACGACCCGAGGAAAGACTTACTCGCTCTCATAAGACGAGCCGAGGTAAGACTTACTCGCTCTCATAAGACGACCCGAGGAAAGACTTACTCGCTCTTATAAGACGACCCGAGGAAAGACTTACTCGCTCTCATAAGACGACCCGAGGAAAGACTTACTCGCTCTCATAAGACGACCCGAGGTAAGACTTACTCGCTCTTATAAGACGACCCGAGGAAAGACTTACTCGCTCTTATAAGACGAACCGAGGTAAGACTTACTCGCCTATAAGACGACCCGAGAAAGACTTACTCGCTTTCTTATAAGACGAAAGCGAGGTAGAATTTTACTCGCTCTTATAAGACGACCTGAGGAAAGACTTTCTACTGCTCTTATATAAGACGACCCGAGGAAAGACTTACTCGCTCTCATAAGACGAGCCGAGGTAAGACTTACTCGCTCTTATAAGACGACCCGAGGTAAGACTTACTCGCTCTCATAAGACGAGCCGAGGTAAGACTTACTCGCTCTTATAAGACGAGCCGAGGTAAGACTTACTCGCTCTCATAAGACGAGCCGAGGTAAGACTTACTCGCTCTTATAAGACGAGCCGAGGTAAGACTTACTCGCTCTCATAAGACAACTTGTCTTCAACATCTGGCCTTACCTGTTTTCATCAACTGTTTGATACTTATATTGTATAACACTTATCAGTCACCATTACTGCCCTGCATAGGTCCAGTGGGGCCAGCCTCTCTACACTTGGGCCCTGTGTTGGTACAGGAAGACACCCCACAATGTTCAGGGGGGGGAGGGGAAGGGGGGGGAATAATAATTCCTCGTGTTATGTCAAGTTTGGTGGGTTAGGTTAATTTTGGTCAGGATGGATTTAGTGAGCTTAGTTTCAATTACCTTAGGTTAAATAACATTTTGGCTAAGTCAGGTTTAATTAGGTTTGGTTAAGTTAAATTTGGGTAGTTTAGGTTTTGGTTAGTTATGTTCTGCTATGTTATGTTGTTAAAATAAGTTAGATGAAGGTTAGGTTAATTTGGGTTAAATATTTCGTTAGGGTTACGTAAGATATGGTTAGGTTAGGTTAGATCTATGAAGATTCATTAGGTTTGGTTAGTTTTAAATTACATTAAGTTAGATTAGGTCAAATTAGATGAACTTCACATTTGCAGAGATAAACACAAAAATTAAACAACATGGCGGTCCTTATTCGTGGTGGATTTTCAACTTGTGCTTTCGTCTACATCCTCCCTCCCTCTTCTTCCCCTCCCCATCCACCCACATCGACCTCCCAAGCTCTGTACGTATACCCAAATCATGTGAGATGCCTCCTCGGTGTGCGCCCAATATAATACTATTTTATATTACACTTTTGGGTCCGTAAACCACAGAGAAAAATCTTAATTGGACTTTGCGTTTATGTGATTTTTTTCTCATCATTACAGCTTACCGAGAGTGTAACTAATTAACCTAGAAAATCGGTTAATGTGGAGGTGGACGTCTCGTTATTTTCCCAGGCGTTAAAGTGTGGTTCACGTACTGGATGATCTGACATGGCGTAAAGATAGCAACGTATGGATTTAACCCGAGTGATCTGGCAACGCTTAAAGTTAGTTACCTGTATATTTTATCACCGTATAGATTTCGTACCTGCATGGTCTGATATGAATACATTTATTACCTGAACGATCTGGCAACGCATAAATTTGGTACGGGATTACAATATTAATAGTTTGGTACTGATTATCCAGGTACTAAGTGGCCCAGCATACATATTTGGTGCTAAGTAATTTGGTACTATCAGACCTGGTATTAAGTGCCTTGGTACGAGTAACTTTGGCACTACAAGTATTATCTTCAATCGACTTGGTACACTTAAATTTAGTAATAAAATAATTTGTGTATATAAATTTGGTAATAAATGATTTTATGGTTGGGAAAGTGATATGTGTGTGTGCGTGTGTGTGTAATAATAATAATAATAATAATTAACGGTTTATTGAAAGAGCTTGGCAGCCAGAAGGCTGAAAATATACAGTTACATATTTGGGGAATGGGTTACGAATTACAAATAATATACAAGTAACATAAGTGACACAAATAAGACATATAATAACTAGAGGGGGAAAAGCTCAAACTACAGTTCATTTCAACATAGTGACAGTGTATGAGCAGTGTTTACTGGGAGCAGAATACACTGATTTATTAAGGGGTTATTGATAATTTTACGATGGTTGGGATTGGGGCTGTTTCGGCAGCGACTGTCTGTGCACGTATGGGTTGATGCGGTTGTGGTGTCGAACAGCACCTCGGACAAGGATCCTCAGGTGGTAGTAGGAGCCGGTGTCGGGGATGGTGTAGAAGCTTCTTACCAAATTTCATAGATGAGGTCGGTGATGGTCAGTGAGTGTGTGTGTGTGTGTGTGTGTGTGTGTGTGTGTGTGTGTGTGTGTGTGTGTGTGTGTGTGTGTGTGTGTGTGATAATAATAATAATTAACGGTTTATTGAAAAAGTTCTGCAGCCCGAGGGTTGAAAATATACATTAGGCAAAAATTACTTATTACATACAAAGACATGGGGTAGTAGGGTGTGTCATAGGAGGGAAGATCAGCTAAAACTAATGGCCCATCACTTTTTTGGTAGATTTTAGTGTATATAAACAGAAAATAATTTCAGTTTCAATATTTTGCAACCTTTTGCTAGGTAAATTTTAGCATGAAATTTATCGAAAATCTAACGTACAGCTGCATTAGTGTATTACAATTAAATAGTGAACATTGCTTTCTGACTTCATTCTTTAACAACCCAACTAACAAGATTTTTTTCTGTTTCAGATTCTGATGCATTTATAAGTTGATAATATTTGCGATGGCTGCTTGTGTCAGGACGAGGAACCAAAAATCCAGCCATCTCAGTCACTATCTTGGGTCTGGGAGAAAGCTCCTGAAGTCGGAGTTGCCTACATTGAGAGATGCTTTGAGATACGGTGTTTTAATCAGGCAAATCAGTGAAAAGAACTAAAGAACTTACACAAATAAAGACATTGCCAGTGATATTCAAAGCTGTCTTGGCACAGTACACTCTGGGCATAACGCTCAGTTCTCAAGCCTCCAGTCATACCAGTCAGAAGAAGATTAGTGAGACTGCTAGCCAGTTAAATGCAAGGAGATACATCTCTCTTGGGAGAGGAAAAACTGTGTTACGACAGCTTGCTGCTAACCGGGACCAGTTATTTGACAATTACTTGCAAGTGCCCAATTGTTCTCTGTCCTGAGTTTGGATGCGATCGTGACTGTAAATCCGAGGCCCACATCTCCTGTATTTGCAAGCGTGAACTGAAGATTCCTGTGATCGAACTGGCATTTGTCAAAGCACAGAGAGAGAAGACTGGCAGTATAGGGGCTCTCATGATTTCTAGCCAAGATATTCCGGAGTCCAAGAGATAGGAGGCTGCCACAGAGAGACAGAAGAGGAGAAGAGTTGCCGAGGAAAAGAGACTTGAGAAGGCCCAGGGTGAGGTAAAAAAGGCCGATGATTGGAGCCAAGCTGATTCAGAGTTTAATGACTTCCCCATGGCTGATCCGAGTGCTGACCAGGAGAATGGTGACTTTGTCCCTAACCCAGAAAATAATGATCCCAAACCTTCCAGGCATAAGATTCGAAATAGGAAAGATATCCTGAGCATAGCTCTGGCCAGCATGCGACACCACACTGGTCTCAGAGAAACTGCAGAGATAGCAACAGCTGCCTGGATTGACGGTGGTTTGGTAACACCTGATGATGTTCACCTGGTGATAGATCATAACAAAGTAAGGAGAGCTCAGGAGAAACTTGTCAGTAACCTAGAAGAGGAGTTTGATAAGGGGATAAGAGAAAATGGAATCAATTGTTTGTTCTTTGATGGGAGAAGGATGACACTAAAGTGTTCATGAAAGTTGGAGATTCTGATGTTGTTCCTCGCCATGGTGAAGGAGGAACACGCCACTCCTGCTGCAGTGAACCAGGAGGAAGTATTTGTGGCATTTACCCAGAGAAAGATGACATCAGGAAACCAGCTGAGATAGTGGGCAGATAACATTGTGAACTGGCTCAGAGAGAGGAACGTAGACCAGACCCTGCAGGCCATTTGAGGGGACAGCACCAACAACACGCAACACAGGGTGGCAAGGGGGGGTCACAGTGGATAGAGCGGAAGATTGGGGAGGAAGCTGGTCTGGATTGTTTGTGACTTAATTCAACGAGTTGCCACTCAGAGACATTCTGATCCAGGAGCTGATGGCAAAGACTTCTTCAAACAACAGATGGTCTGGTCCTCTTGGCAAGATGCTGGACTCTGCCATCAGGAAATAAACTCGAGCTTTGAAAAATCACAGTTGGCTCCTCCACTCGTTGAGCTTGCACATACTGTCATTGACGACCTGAGTACTGACCAGTACTATGGTTACATGATTTGCAGTGCCATCAAAACTGGGGTCATGCCTGATAGACTTGCTTACCTGCAGATAGGTCCAGTCTCACATTCTAGGTGGCTCACAATGGCTCTCAGGTTCTGCAATATTTGGGTCGCTCATCATAAACTGAAAGTGAACCAGCTTCACAACCTGAAACTTATTTTCCAATTCATCGTGAGTGTCTACTTGCCAAATTGGTTCAACACCAAGGTCAAGTCATCGTTCTCCGAAGGTCCGAGGCATGTTCTCTTCCAGCTTGAGCTCCTGAGGAGTCAGCCAAGGAAGGTTGTTCAGATTGTGGAGCAGACTGTGAGGAGATCTTCCTGGTATGCTCATCCCGAGGCAGTTCTGCAGACAATGCTCTGCAGTAAAGATGAGGAGGAGAGAAGAGTGGCAGTCAAAAAGATCTTGGATATGAGACTTAAGTGAGAGACTTGGGCATGACGAATCAGGTTAGACGATTCCTTCAGGGTCAGGAAGACTCCTTAGTCAATCTAGGTGCCAAGACCTCAATGATCTCTATAGATCTGGATAACATCCAGGGCTGGCAGTGAGCCCCTCTTACCTGCAGCCTCATCATAATGTTCAAGTCAGAGCTCGGTGGTCCCTGGCATGTCCCTGCCTGGCCCCTGCACACCCAGAGTATAGAGTGTCAGTAAGGCAAGGAGCGAGGCCAGCAGTCACGTGTACAGCCAGTGAGAGGAGGGAAGGCTAGCATCCGAGTCGACAGGGTCAGAGGAGGGTGACAGAGTAGAAACAGAAGCAAAGAAAGACATGTTCTCTATGGGTGCAGCCACCGGGTCGTAGTAGTAAAAGTCTCGGTTTTGTATTTGATGATTTTGTTTTCTAAAGGAATATTAAATTTAATAAATGTAACAAGATCATTCGTTTCACTATTCTGGGATCATTTTCATCCAATAAATTAACCTGATATACATTTACTTTAGTTTTAAATAAGCTATTTAGTGGTGTTGGTAAAAGGGTGAATACTGAATTTTCATAAAGATTTCAAGTTAAAATTCTACCAAGCAAAAATGAAAACTTTTCAAATCTGAAGATATCACATGATTCTGCACATAGAACTACATCATTAATACCATAGGCCGATTTTTCAAACTCAAAAAAAAAAATTCGCCTCCGTATGACACACCCTAATGGGGTAGGTCAATTTACAAAAGTTTTCATTACTAAAAAGAGAAGGAACATGAATTGAACATACAAATTATTATAGTTTGCAGTTGACGGCCTGGGCTAGTCTCTTGCCATATTGTGTGAGGTCCGTGGTGTAGTGACTCGTCCGTAGGTGTTGACATGAAGGACCTCACGTGGTCATGGAGACACCGGGTGGTGTGTGTGTGTGTGTGTGTGTGTGTGTGTGTGTGTGTGTGTGTACGCCCTGAAGGACCAAACCCAGCCCAAAAGTCTGAGGGCGACCACTTAAAGCTGCTCCAGTGACCTCTGACCTTATAAGCTTGACCCAGGAAGAGTCTAGTAGAGGCTCAGGGCCAACCAAACCCACGATGCTTCACACAATATAAAACACGAGTCACTGATCAACACACGGTACGACGTGGCGATACACCATACACACTCTAAATCACTAAATATTAATAAGTAACTCAAGTGAACAGACAGACAGACAGACAGTCAGATAAGGAACTTCTCGCCATAACAGAGCAACGAATGACACATATGACACGTCATCAATGAATGACACATATGACACGTCTTCAATGAATGACACATATGACACGTCTTCAATGAATGACACATAATACACGTCACCAACGAATGACACATATTGTAAACAGATGATAAGGACGTGAATTAAAAACATGAGTTAAGCAGAAACAGAACATGATAGGACAGGAAAATAACACCGATAATAAGAGGGAAACCTAAAACACAAACACATATATTTCAACAACAAAAACATAACACTACCGAACTAAAAATATTTACTAAAGGACGGAAAAAATCCACAATAAAAGTATATAGAGAAAAATAGTCGATGTTTAGGTGCAGCAGAGATATGAACCCCGGAGTGTGGAGGAGCGAGCATCATGGCGCTCTTCCACCAGACAATAAAATTAACGACTTGCCAGTAGGCCAGCTGACACGGCCGTATTTTCCTGGGGACCGTGACTGGCTGCTGAAGGCCGTGCAGGAGGCAGGAGGGGGCGGCCGTCTACACCATGTAACACGAGGGAGAAGAGACCCTGTGTGTGTGTGTGTGTGTGTGTGTGTGACCACGATCTCTTGTTCTTAGTTTTGGAGGAGACAAGGTGTCTTGGTAACTATTTTATGTAGCTACCCGTGCTATTAATAATTATGATAATAAATAATAATAATAATAATAATACAAATATAATAATAAAATAATAATAATAATAATAATAATAATAATAATAATAATAATAATAATAATAATAGTAAATAATAATAAATAATAAATAATAATAATAATAATAATAATAATAATAATAATAATAATAATAATAATAATAATAATAATAATAATAATAATAATAATAATAATAATAATAATAATAATAATAATAATAATAATAATAATAATAATAATAATAATAATAATAATAATAATAATAATATCAACACTAGGTAACATTTACCCCCGCGCTTAACTACTCGTAAAAATGCCGACAGTCTTTCATGGGACCTAAATTTATTCATATTTTCATATTTTTTTCTTAATTTTGTTTTTGTTTTAATAACGTCTATATTTCCGGCAACAGTATCAGAGTGTTTTAAGGCATGACTACATCAACGATAGAAGGAGTTCCCCTCGTGTCTATGTGATGGAACACCTACACTACTATGACACACTTCATGAGGTCATATCTCCCTCAGACACTGACAGCAAGGAGATGTGAGAAAGAGTGTTGGTCGCAAGTCACCAGCACGTTTCCCTCTCTCTCCTCCACCCCTCCTTCATACCGACGTGCTCCTTCCTCCCTCCTTCCTTCTTTCCTCCTCCTCCTCCCACTCTCCTTCCCACCTCCCTCCCCTCACTCCCTCCCTCCCTATACCTACCTGTCCCTTCCCTCCAACACAACGACCTCTCCCTAACACCAACCTACTCCTTCCATGCCTCACACCGACCTGCCCCTTCCTCCCTCATACCGGCCTACCCTCCCTCCCTCACACCAACCTTACCCTTCGATCCCTTACACCG
>NW_024727295.1:25000-29546 GCF_018991925.1 Homarus americanus
TTGTACTTCAAAGTTTATGACATCGTACTCAATTTATAAATTCATTGTGCTCAAAGAGATTCAGAAATATGAATAAAGTTACCCATCAACCAGTCTTCCCTGACCTACCCCTCCTCCTCTCACCTTACCCACCATATACCGAACGATCCACCGCTTCTAGTTTTCATCCCAGATTGATACATGAGATCTCAGGTAACTGACTCACTTCAGTTCAGGTAAAAAAAAAAAGATAAACAAAATGGCGTCAATACTGTAGGGAGACTGTATACTCTAATATAACAGCAGCAGCTTTTGAGAATTTAGAATTAGTTTGATTTATTAACTAATATTGATTGGCTACTCAGAAAATCCACAATGGAATTTAAGCAGATAGCCTAAGCGACAATGTAACAGTAATCTAAATAGTCAACCTTAGCTGACAATCTTAGGTGATAATCTAAGAGAAAATCACTACGAGTTTTTAGAGAAAAAAATATACCCAAATTAAAAAACCAAACAAGTCCCATTATGGTCTCACAAGATTAAGGTAATCAGGTGATGACAAATACCCTTTATCCAGCCATAAGGTAACATTCTAGCCACTTAGGATAACAAGTCAGTGTCCCCATAAACTTGATTCACGAGCACCATTAATCCATCTTGTAAAGTAAGTCGCCACTAGTGAAATTTGAAAGCAAGATATATTGTGCATGGCGACCCCCACCTCTACGACACGGTGGGTCAATAGAGGGCTGGTGGGTTGGGAGTGCGTCAGAAAGGGCTGGGTGGGTTGGGTAATGGGTCAAGGGTGGATGGGGAGTTGATTAGGAGTAAGTCAGAAGGGGCTGTGAAAGTGGGTCAGGAGTAGGCTGTAGGGTTTGGGTTAGATGATTGGGTCAGGTGGGTTGGGAAGAGTGTCATGGGTGGGCTGTGGGGTTAGGGTTGGTCGCGCTGTGGGAGGATTCCCGCCTTCCCAGTCGGTGGGTCGTGATACCTTCCGTCTGCGCCTGACGGATGGTACCATTCTCCACCTCCCAGGATGGGCGAGGATGGGGGTGGGGGGATTGAGTTACAAGAGATGATAAGAACCTCATGAGTGACCGATATTGAATTTTTGTGTTTCATTGGGATTATGTGGTTCTAAAAATAAGAAACAAAATACCGAAATTAATCGATTCATTCGAGTCAGGATATTTATGTGAAGATTTTAAGCTAAGAAAATAGTTAAAAAATTCTGAAAAATGGACCAGGTAGAGAGATTAATGAAGGAGAGACGTTATATGGGAATTTAACATCTAAGAGTTCAATTGATGCTGTTAATGTGAGTAGGTTAGGTCTGGTTAGGTTAGCTAGGTGAGGATAGGATAGGTTAGATTATGGTGCTGTTAATGCGAGTAGTGAGGAGGTTATGGTGCTGTTAATGCGAGTAGTCAGGAGGTTATGGTGCTGTTAATGCGAGTAGTCAGGAGGTTATGGTGCTGTTAATGCGGGTACTGAGGAGGTTATGGTGCTGTTAATGCGGGTACTGAGGGAGGTTATGGTGCTGTTAATGTGAGAAGTGAGGGAGGTTATGGTGCCGATTAATTTCTAAAAAAAAAGAATGAAAACAAAACCATATTTAAGACTGCATATATCAGGGTTCTATAATGGGTCGATATATGAGACGACGGAGGGTTGGAATATATTATACAGAAATTATTATAGGTGGTTGAGGAGGAAAATATGAGGAAAGAAAGAAAAAAAAGTCGATGTAAATAAAACAGTAAGAGTAATGCAGAGAGAGAGAGGAGAGAGAGAGAGAGAGAGAGAGAGAGAGAGAGAGAGAGAGAGAGAGAGAGAGAGAGAGAGAAACGATTAAGAAAGGTAACACAGACAGAATTGGGTGTCAGGATAATTGATCTAAATAACAGTGCCAGCTAGTCTTCCTCTCTCCCTAGTGCCAACCGCGTGTACAGGTGAGGAGATGTGGTGAGGGGATGGGGAGGGATTCCACGCCCTTCCCAGTCGGTGGGTCCTGATACCTTCCGTCTGCGCCTGACGGATGGTACCATTCACCACCTCACAGGATGGGCGAGGATGGGGGAGGGGATGGGATTTCATTCCTTCCCAGTCGGTGGGTCCTGATACCTTCCGTCTGCGCCTGACGGATGGTACCATTCACCACCCCAGGATGGGCGAGGATGGGGGAGGGGATGGGGGGATGGGTGGGATGGGGAGATTCCTACGCCCTTCCCAGTCGGTGGGTCCTGATACCTTCCGTCTGCGCCTGACGGATGCAGACCATTCACCACCTCACAGGATGGGTGAGGATGGGGAGGGGGATGGGGGATGGGGATGGGATTCCACGCCTTTCCCAGTCGGTGGTCCTGATACCTTCCGTCTGGTGCCTGACGATGGTAACTATTCCACCACCAGGCAGGATGGGGAGGGATGGGGGATGGGGATGGGGATTCCACGCCTTCCCAGTCGGTGGGTCCGATACCTTGCCTGACGGATGGTACCAATCTCCCCAGGATGGGTGAGGATGGGGAGGGTATGGGAGGATGGGGATGGGGGATTCCACGCACTTCCCAGTCGGTGGTCGTGATACCTTCCGTGTGCGCCTGACGGATGGTACCATTCACCACCCTCCCAGGATGGGCGAGATGGGGGAGGGGGATGGGGATGGGATTCCACGCTCTTCCCAGTCGGTGGTCCTGATACCTTCCTTCTGCGCTTGACGGATGGTACCATTCACCACCTCACAGGATGGGCGAGGATGGGGGAGGGATGGGGATGGGATTCACGTTCTTCCCAGTCGGTGGGTCCTGATACCCGTGTGCGCCTGACGGATGGTAACTCACCACCAGACAAGAGGATGGGGAGGGATGGGGATGGGATTCCACGCCCTTCCCAGTCGGTGGGTCCTGATACCCTGTCTGCGCCTGACGGATGGTACCATTCACCACCTCCCAGGATGGGCGAGGATGGGTGATGGGGGTTGGGGGGATGGGGATGGGGGAATGGGGATTCCACGCCCTTCCCAGTCTCGATGGGTCCTGATACCTTCCGTTGGCAATTGGTGGATGGTACCATTCACCATCTCCCAGGATGGGCGAGGATGGGGTGGGGGATGGGGCGGGTGGAGGATGGGGGGAGATTCCACGCCCTTCCCAGTCGGTGGGTCCTGATACCTTCCGTCGGCGCCTGACGGATGGTACCATTATCCACCTCCCAGGATGGGTGTGGATGGGGTGGGGGATGGGGGATGGGGGGGGGTGGTTCCACGCCCTTCCCAGTCGGTGGGTCCTGATACCTTCCGTTGCCAACTACCGGATGGTACCATTCTCCACCTCCGAGGATGGGTGTGGATGGGGGATGGGGGGATTCCACACCCTTCCCAGTCGCTGGGTCCTGAAACCTTCCGTTGCCAACTACCGGATGGTACCATTCTCCACCTCCCAGGATGGGTGTGGATGGGGGATGGGGGGATTCCACACCCTTCCCAGTCGGTGGGTCCTGATACCTTCCGTTGCCAACTACCGGATGGTACCATTCTCCACCTCCTAGGATGGGTGTGGATGGGGGATGGGGGGATTCCACACCCTTCCCAGTCGGTGGGTCCTGATACCTTCCGTTGCCAACTACCGGATGGTACCATTCTCCACCTCCCAGGATGGGTGTGGATGGGGGATGGGGGGATTCCACGCCCTTCCCAGTCGGTGGGTCCTGATACCTTCCGTTGCCAACTACCGGATGGTACCATTCTCCACCTCCCAGGATGGGTGAGGGCAGTCATAGTTATAGCCTTATTCGTAGCCGTATTCAAGTTCAGTCAAGGGTCGAGATGACAGCTCCCACCCATGAAGGGTAGTGCGTGGAATACTGTCATACTCTGTCAGGGTCGAGATGACAGGTCGCCTACATCACTACCCATGAAGGGTAGTGCGGGGAATACTGTCATACTCTGTCAGTGTCGAGATGACAGGTCTCCTACATCACTACCTATGAAGGGTAGTGCGTGGAATACTGTCATACTCTGTCAGTGTCGAGATGACAGGTCTCCTACATCACTACCCATGAAGGGTAGTGCGTGGAATACTGTCATACTCTGTCAGTGTCGAGATGACAGCTCCCACCCATGAAAGGAGGTGTAGCTATCACTCTGTCAGTGTCGAGATGCCAGCTCCCCACCCATGAAGGGTTGTGCGGGAATACCGCCTACCTGTCAGTGTCGAGATGACAGCCCCACCCATGAAGGGTTGTGAGGGGAATACTGTCATACTCTGTCAGTGTGAGATGACAGCTCCCACCCATGAAGGGTTAGCGGGGAATACTGTCATACTCTGTCAGTGTCGAGATGACAGCTCCCACCCATGAAGGCCAGTGGGGAATACTGTCATACTGTCAGTTCGAGATGACAGCTCCCACCCATGAAGGGTTGTGTGTACTGTCATACTCTGTCAGTGTCGAGATGACAGCTCCCACCCATAAGAAGGGTTGTCGGGAATACCGTCATACTTGTCAGTGTCGAGATGACAGCTCCCACCCATGAAGGGTTGTGCGGGGAATACTGTCATACGTCAGT